>NW_010175716.1:0-19166 GCF_000695765.1 Mesitornis unicolor
CTGGGCCTGATCGCTTGGTTGTCCTGCATGGACACGCATGATGTAGCCCAATTAGTTTCAAGGTCTAAAACTGGCATTGCTTTGGCGCTTCTCTGTAAATTTTTCCCACAGTTAAAAACAATGAGGATGTTTTCATTTCAAGTGACTTCTCAACCAACAACAACCATGATTGGCAAGAAGTTGCAAGGGTATGGTTGCTTTAAATGCACTTGGTAGAAAAAGGTCATTTTGTGCTCACCTAACCCAGAGGACTGCATTAATAAGCACTGGGCCATGGACAGTGGCTCTGTTTACTGCTGGCTGAAAAGGCATATTTGTACAAAATTCTTAGTTTCATATTCTACGCTTCCCATATCCCAGTGTCTTTCTTACATTTGTACACAGAATTTCAGGCCTGGCTCATGAACTTTCAACATGCCAAATGTGAGCCCTGTCAGCAGAGCAGCACAGGTCCTGAAACCCTGCCAAGCGCTCTGAGCCCTCAGGGTGAGCAGCCAAAGCAAGGGCCAGCTCACAGCTGGCAGGCACATGCCAAAATCAGATCCCAGGTCCTTGGGATGGGCACCTGCCTGGCTTGGTCTGCACACTACATCTGCCCAAGTCAAGTACACGTATTCCAGGCAGGTACATCAGCCTTGCCATTTTTAAAAACCAGAGCCTAGCTCAGAATTATTTTCTGTCACTAGGAAGTATTCAGCTCAGTTCTTACCATTAATTACACATATTCATAGGGGCATTATCCAGCAAGCCAGAGGGGACATTTAAAGGACATATGGCTACCCTGGTGTGTATATCCCTATGACATTGCCTATTTTCATCATTCTGTGGATATTGTGGATGATGTATATTTATTTGTTCAGGTTTCTACAGGCTGCAGAGGCAAGGGTAATAAGCTTGCCATAGGTAGGCACCTTCTCTGTTCACTGAACAATTCATGACGTGTCTCCCAGTTTTCCATTAAGTGATCTCACCACCTGTCCACCAGCTTTGATGCCTCCACATCTACCAAAGAGTTTGTTAGGACAAGGACAGGTTTTTCACTGTGGATGGTGTCTCTGCTAGGGATCTGCATTTATTTTGTATGGTGGGTTCACTGCAGAGGGGTGAATTTTAAGAATGAAGCTGTTCCCTTGAGGGCTTAGTCTCCTTCTCCAGAAGCCATTGATGGAGGTCATCTAGAAAGCCTTTTATGGAAAGCAACATGCAGGCATCTTCCCTGGCACAGCTGTGGCACAGGCCACAACTGGTTTCAGAGCCAATCCCTGTGAATTTAGGTTTTCATCTAAAAACACTGCATCTTATCTGCTCATTAATAGGGGCCAGAATAGCTCTTCAACCCACAGGATAGTTATTTTTTGCTTCATTCCCAGTACAAGTTAAAACACACTTTTATTCTTCTAAAAACACAGACTGGCTTGCCATGACTCTCCGTCCCTGGAGGATGAGCTGTCTCTGAGAGGATCACCTCCTTTCAGCTCGGGTTAGTCCCTGCCCTGGCTGTGCACATCAGGTAGCTTGCAGACAGCACTTATCATATCAGCCAAATGGCAGCTGAGAGCAGAGGGTCATCTTGGCAAGTGGCGTGTGGCCAGTGCACAGCAAGCAAGAGGAGCTTGAATGCGGAGGCGGAAGGACTGTGGGCTCTCTGTAGCAGTACAGATACCATATGCCAAGGTCATACCATAAACCATAAACCAGGGTCAGCCCTGGATAGCATGGAAGGTTTGGAGCAAGACAGTTAATAGATCCTCCATTACAGCCAATGTTCTGTACTATTTGCAGCGGAGTCAAACAGATCTTGTTCTCCCACAGCTCCTTTGGAAGGAAACCCTGTCTTGGCTATCCTATGTCTTGATGCTGTGAAGAACCTTTGGTGTTGGAAGTGACTCCGGAAAGGGCATGATTCAAAGTACTTGGTTAGCATCTTCTGGGAGCAGGGATCTGCCAGTACTACTTTCTGCCTTTCCACCAGCCTTCAGGCATGTCAGACTTAGGTAAAACTCCCTGATAATCCTGTAGACATCAGGAATGAACTGCATCAAATAACCATGAGGGAACCCACAGCTGTTTATGCCATATTTGTACCCAGTTAAACTTCTTAGAGATTACACTTTCTTTTTCTTTTTTTCCTTAAGAGTACAGTTTGCCTGTATAAAAGTAATTCTAGGCACAGATTGTACCTTGAGAAGACAGAAGTTGAGGTAATAGAATATTTTTTTCTATTTGGTTGCTAGTTTATTACTGGGAAATGCTGAAAACATGTTTCATGCTGCACAGGCATACCCATGGAAGACAAAAAAATAAATAAAAAAGCCAAACGGTGAATTGAATCACTTACAAAGAACAGGCAGGTGCAGACTTTCTGTTGGGGTAATCAGGCAAGGAAGAAAAGATTAATGTCTCTGCATTATAAAGCTTTGGTGTGCTTGTCATAACCTTCCACCAGCTTTTGCACTCACTGAAACCTGGCTACCAGATGGCATTATTTGGCTTTGCCTCTGCTTCTGAGACATCCTAGTATCATCCTGTATTCTATCCAGAACCCCTTGGTGTGTTGTTATACAGTAAGACGGGTGAGTCTGGCACCTTTCATTAGCAAACCATGCAATAAATAGCACGAGATCCCCAGGAACAAGCTGGTGCTGTTTTAATGCTCATTTAAGTCTAGCGTTTTTCTGGCCAATCTTGTCTGGATTTTAATTTATGCAATAATTTTTATATTTCTATTTTTGTTCCTGAAAGTTTGTTTTAATTTTACTTTCCTGCATCAGGAAAAGCAGGGATAAAAGCTTCAGTCAATTAATTTCTCTCCCATTAGTTTTCTGTCTTTATAGTTCTAATGCCAGTATTGGTTAGTTAACCTCTAAATTTACTGATATAAATAAAAAGAAAATTGCTCCAAATATATTCCACATCATTTTCAAGTATTTATTTCCTGCAGTGATTTTGGTACTGGGCCTCATCCAAGTGATGCCTGTGGATATTTTTGACTTTTAACACACACTGTACAAAAATATTCAGCAAAACTGATTTCTGAAACCAGAATTTTTTCCCCCATTAGGTCTTTATGAAGCAACCCATGAGGTTAAGAAGTTATGGCATTTCATAATCAGTTAAGCAATCAGCCTTACATACTACTGATGGCTAAATTTTAGTTCTATTTCTATTCTTCATGTATTTTCTGTTCTGATAAGTTTGGGGCAAACCCTTTATAGCACAGACTGCTGCTGTGAGCTGTGTCATTCATCTCCCGGCTAGCTGAAGTACCTGTGGTGGCTACCTCCAGCCTTAGGCAGCACAGAACTGTATTTTGTAGTCTACAGAGTTGCTTTTAACAGTTCTGGGGAACAACCATGTCTATTAAAAGTTCCAGATGCTCTTTTAAAACAGGCAGCTAGTAAGCCCTTAACTATGAAGTTTTATCTGTCAAGATTGTGATAAAAATCTCTAGGTCAAAAAAGAAGTTTGTCCCTTCAGCCTCAGTTCTCTTAAGGAAAGCACTACAGACCCAGCAAGATACGTGTAAGATTACCAGGAGGAAGCCTTTAGACCTGATATTCTGAGAGTGCTCAGACTAGGCAGTGAATCCTGAGCCGCTTCTGGCTGTGGCCATGTAGGAGGCCCTGGGCTGCCGCTGCCTCTCCAGCTCTTCCCTGTAAAGGTCACTCTGTTGGAGTCAGTCCAGGACTTCTGCAAATATTGGCTGCATCGACAAAGTGTGTGCATGGGGCATGGGCGCTGTGTTAGGAAACTGCCTTGGTAGGATCTGTTTAAGATTATTTTTGACTGCTTGTTATAACCTAATATTAAAGGTATAAAAGGAAAACTTGTGGCTATTTGCCTGTGCATGGGAGGGAGAACCGTGACATCTTGCTGCCATGAGTTGTGTTGTCTCTTGCAGTAAACCTCTTCAGACAGGGTCTGGTGCAAACTACAGAGCCTGTGCATTTCCACACACATTTGCCACTGAGCTGAATTCCATTTTCTGTAGCTAAAGCTTGAGGGCCTCAAACATGGTTACAAAATGTTAGGACTCCACAGTTCTCTTTGGCAGTGCCTCCAAGTAATGGCTTTTGTTCTATCAAGCTTTTTTCTATCAAGCTTGAAATGTCTTACAGTTAAATTGCACATAGATATCTGAAGACAAAGCAGTGAACATAGTGAGTATCTGTAGCCATTTAGTCACACTATTTCCCTAATGCAATTGCTTGCCCATTTAGCTAAATAACATATCTAAGCAAAATATATCTCTGCAGCAGTAACATATTCTAGATTTGATTAAACCGTATTTGTCACCTACTTTTGGATTCTTCTAGTGATACTAGAGAAACTTCGGTGGCATAAAGAGTAGAAAAACACGTTTTTACCACAGTCTTATGTTCTCAGTATTTCTATAGGACTGTGTTCTGCCACAAATACATCATCTGTGCTTGAATATTTGCTTATTTTTCTCTCTTTGTAATCCTAAGTGGAACATAGGACCAAGGTAAATACCCGCCTGAAATGTACCACAGTACAAAGCCACTTATTGTAAGGAGGAATCGCAAATGTCATGATTTTTCTCTCTCATCACATAGTTGAGTGCCATCTATTTTTTCCCAGTGAATGCATAAAAAATTTGTCATCTGTTGTACTTTATAGGTACTTTAGAGCAACTTCTTATTGACACCATGTAGAAATAGCCCAATGATAAATAAGAAAGGTGTCAGATTTTTATGTTGGTGCACTAGGTATATAAGAGGCTTCCTACAGCTTTCATTTGTTAGCTTCTTCTCAGGTCTGCAAGGTCGGGTCTGCAGTTACAGACCTGTTTATCATAGGTACATTTGCCTAATCCTTTGTCTTGCTTGCAGGGCAGTGTGTTTTAGGCAGCAACAGGGCTTGGGGTAAAGACCAGCATTCACAGCTGAAACCAAAAGACACATTTGGTGCAACTTAAGACTCTACACTAGAGAAGTGGCTTCTGGTTGCGTTATTCTCCGTGCAGCAGAGGAGAGGTTTGCATTTGTTTATAGAGTTTGTGAATTTGCACAATTAATATCAATCAATTAATCTGCCATCTAAGGTCCCTCAGGAAACCGTCAGTTACACTAACTGCATTCTTCCAAATCAGTGACCTTAGCAAAAACCTGATGAGACACTCCGGCTGTTGGTGAACATCATTCACACAAGCAAGGAGAAAGCTGTGTGGTCAGGCCCTGGGCTAAACTGCATCTGTGCTCCAGACTTCAGCACAACAGCCCTCATGCTTTGCCTCTCTTGAGAAGCCTCTGTGCAATTGCCTTTTAGTCCCCTTATAGAATTTACAGTGGGTAGCACCTCTCATTGTGCTGTCTTTGCAACACAGCTCTCTTTAGAGATGCAAAAGCCTGCTTTGCTGAAGACACATATACAAACCCCTCATTTAGAGCTATGTAAAAAGGCTGAAAAAAAATCTCTTTGTGAACTTAATGAGGCCTTTACCATTGATGTCAATGAGGCCAAGCTCCCACCTCTTTTTCAGGTAAGACAGAAACACCGAGGTCTGGTCACTGGTGGAAATTATGCAAGAATTAGAACCACCAGGACAGAAACACAGTAGGCTGCCACTTAAATCTTTGGTGTAACAGGATCAATGAGCACTCATGCAATTCTATGAGTACATATTTATTTATACATGTCACCGTTTTGAGGCAGAGCTTACATGGCCTAGTGAAGTGCTGCAAAGCTCCCACACCTCGCTATATAGAGGTATGTAAATCTGCCATGTGTAGTAAGTATACTCAGAAATAGAAGTTGTCTTTCCAGCCTCTTCTAATGTTAGCTCTGAGCAAACATGCAAACAAAAGCCTCACAACCACACGTGGAGAAACAAGTTGTGAGTATCATTTAAACCACCTGTCCAGGGAGCTACTTTGGGCCTGTGAGATGTGCCAGCAATGGAAAGGTCAGAATGAAGATGCTGGCAAATGGAAAGGCAGGGTCATATCTTAGCACCAAGTACAACTGTGCTAGTATGTTGACTCTTTGGCTCCCCTGTCCGTCTGAGTCTTGGGACTGCTGCTGGGGTTGGGAATGGCAGACGGCAATAGTACAGGTTCCTTCTGCAAGCTGACTTCTGTATGAGGGCCTGATTAGTCATTTGTGCTGCTGGGGGGTGATTTGGGGGCATCTGATGAAGTGGGAGGAGCAAGGTGTGCAAAGCTTTTGGAGCAGAAAACATGGGTGCAGAAAGGACTGGAGCGGGACATCTGCTCCAACAGCTCTGGTGGTATCACAAAGCCAGCAGTGCTCAGATGTCCTCAGGGGGCTCACAGGCCCCACACAGAGCCAGGAGTCTGTGCAAGGAAGACAACCAAGCACCTGGCCTGGAGAGCCTGTACTCTGCCAGCAAACAGGAGAGAAATTACAGAATATTGTGAGTTCTCAAAGTTCTACGCCCATTTCTCATTTCTAATCTGGTGAGGGGTGGCACGTGTTAGCATACACCAGGACAAATGAATAGGCTAACACTGGCTCAGTTAACTTCTAGGGAAAGGCTCTTCCCAGAGAGTCCTGGACTGCCTTAAGTGGCAGGATGAGACAATAATCTGTGATACGATGACTTTGCAGTAAAAATTCATGAATAAATCAGAGAGATCACACTTGGCAGATGCATCAGCAAATATCAGAAGTCCTTCCCCATAACCAGACCTTCCCCAGTGTTGAAACAAAAGAAATGGCCAGAAATTTTTGACTAAATATATTTCCACGGATTAGCCTGCATTGTCAAAGCATAAAAATTTCTGAAGTACAGATTCAACAAGTTTTCAATGCGAACGTTCCTGTGGTGCAGATCACTTCAAAGCAGAGAGAAAAAAGGAAATAACAGTGACTCAAAAAGTTGGAAAAAAAGTGGTTTTTTTTTCCAATTTAAAATAGACAAATACAATTGTTCAGTTTTGTGATATTTTCCAAAGACCATATTTTGTGTGTGCCAGGGTGGAACAAATAGAATTTGAGACCTTTAAAGTTATCATAGAATGGAACTGATGTTCTCTGGCCCGGCTTGAAGTTACAAGAAATGCCCTCAGAAATGAGAGATGTAAAGAAAAAGAGTGAGAAACATTACCATATATTTAATTCAGGAACACAATGGTCTGCTGTAATCTCTCTGATTCCAAGGACAGTAGTATCTTAAGGACAACACATAAGATCTTTGGAATGGCATAAACTTAGACAAGCAAGAACCCGCTTACAGAGCATCTATTAATATCATAGCAAAGAGATAGGGCATTTTTTAAAAAGTTGCCTTTATCTCTCTCCAAATAGCAGTGCAGATGCATAGCTCAACCTAGCAACTTCGCAAACATTATCACTTGTGAATAGTTGATAAATTCTGCAAAAGCCAGTGTCTCTCCTAGTCTGCAATAAATAGAGACTGGAATTTATCAGATAAGTAGTTACAGTTTGGCTGTCTAATGCTGAAAGTCAGATACTTTATTTAAAATGGAAAAAATTGTGAGATGGTCCCTTTTAAACATTTTCATATTTCTGAAAAGAACTTTCATGCTGTTTCTGCAACTCATGAAATCATTATTTCTGGAGTTATCATCACCTAGTTCACCAGCTGGCCAGCCCTTCGGTATTGGCTTGCCTTTAAAAGAAAGCATCAAAAGCAGTGAAGAAAGTGGCAATGGTTGTTAGTAGAATTTCCCAATTTAAATACAAGGAATGAATGAGAATAGAGTTTTCAACAAAACAGAGTGATCAGGATAGATGATAGGCTGGCCGCCTTTCCTTCCGTGATTATCCTGAAGCTGCTATATCAGTCAGTGAAGCTGCAAGCCCTTTGGGACCTAGGATGTGTCTTGCTAATGTCTGTGAAGTCCTTGTCACATTTTCAGCTCTCCGTTACAATTAAAGCCAAGCTGCAGATTCCAATGACATACAGAAAATTCAGTGCTTATTAAAATGAACAGTAATGTGAAGCTCTTACACAGTGCCTATCTTCTTCATCCCATGTAGACAGTGTGTCCTTGTGCCTTGTCTGTACTCCATTGAGAGTCCCTGATCTGCAGGTGAACAGTTCTTGCAATTGCCCACACTGCAAATGAAAACATTTTACTGGGCATTTTTTGAAGGAAACAAGCAGGGAGACCCTATAAATGTGTTACACTGTACTGAGAGATAGAAAAAGATATGCAGCATGAATTTATTTTCGCTAACAGAGAAATAATGCTAGTTATTTTAACTCACCCTTGGAGTTAGTGCTCTGAAGGAATGTGCTAAATGCCATGCATTTCTCATGTGTCTATTTGAATATGAAGATTCAACAGCATGAGGCTGCATCTGTTCTAAAAAAAACCCTTCAGTGCCTGGCATCTTGGTATGCTCTGTGCTACAATTCGTCAGATTCCTTGCAATGTAGCTAAGATCTACATTTTTAATATTGGCTAGTGGTGCCTCCATTCTGGGGCTGTTAGCTTAAATTGCCTTACAGATGTTGGATGATCTGGTAGGGAGTATTATGTGCTGCTTTGAAAAGACTTAAATGAAAAATCGAGTATTATTTTGGGAGGCACTTCAGAATTATCAATTGCCTAAATACATGAATATTTCAAGTGCTCCTGAAGATAATAGTGCTTGAAAAACCTCATGCAATAATATTCTGAGATGTTGTAGAGCTTACTTCCCATTATATCTCTTTCAGCATTGATTAAGTATTATTTGCTGCTCCTTCCATGGCTCATGAGAGGCTCTACGAGACTTTAAAGTATTTTGAATGTGGAGTTGCACAGTCAAGTCAGTTTTCTCAGTTTGAACATATAGCAAGTTCAGATTTTTTTCAAAGGCAAAAAACCAGGACGCAATTTTTTCCACAGGTTAAAATTCTGCAAGTCTTTCCAATACTTTTAGATAATGAGGCTGGAATAGTCTGAACAAGTGCAATAAGCAGTGTTTAGTACCACACAGAATTAAATTCGAGAACACACAGAAATGGCTTCATTTGAACTTGAAAACCTCAGTCAATAAATAAATAAATAAATAAGTAAACTCTCTAAAAGCTCCAATATAACACACACAAAAAACCCAACAGAGAAGCAAGTGCTGATAGCTACATCAAACAGTAATTTCATAACTGGCTTCACTTCTGGGTTGCAAGGTATGCAACAAGCAAGCAGTGCAACATCTTGCACTGTTCAGCTACATTCCTTTCACCCAGCATTAGCTGTCTGAAAATGGTGCATCTCGGCTGGCTGTCGCTGCAAAGAGACTGATGCATCCAGAGATGTCTAAGAGAGGCTGCAATGAATAGCCCCTTGGAGGTGCTACAGTAGTTTATGATAAGTCTCTTCCTAGATGTGCTAAAAAGCAGAGTATAATTTAACTTCTAAATCAAGCAGACACTTTGGAAGATATGCATTTCTATTGCTGTCTTGTTTTATTAGGTCAGTCCTGCACATGGATGTTTGCCTCTGGTGGAATCTGTGCTGCTGAATTCACCTCAAAATGCACAAGTTCTATCACTTTTAGAAGTCATTTGTGTTCAACTGTTTTTAAAACACAAGTCTCAAAGCTGCATCACATCGAATTTGTGGAAACAAAATTTTAAACCGGCACATGTGAGGATCTGCTTCATAAATGCTTGAATATGTAAAAAGTACTGCGTGACTTCTCTGATGAATAACAACTGAGCAGCACAGCTTGACTTTCAAATATTCATAATCAATTCATTAAATAAAGAATGAATGGAAGAAAATTATGATCATAGATATTCCGCAAACAGAAGGGAAAGCTAAATGACAATCCTGATGTGTCCTCTGAATATTTTCATGAGAAAACGATATTAATGTTTAATGCATGTATTACCTTTCTCAGTCAGTTCTAATTTAAGTGAGTTTCATTCTCTGAGAAATGTCTGCTAATAGAATACCAATGCTACTAAGAGTTGCTTACCATACTTGGGGAGGCAGGAGTTCAACACTGAATCAGAGAATGTTGTAACCATGTAAATTTATACACAAGCACAATAGAAATGGAAGCAGTGTGTCAGAGCGAACTATTTAATCCGTCTACATAAATACTTAATCTCACAGATGGCAAACAACCCCAGATTTGAGAAACAGACTGTGAGCAATACTGACACTAGAGAAAAGCATATCCCGAAAATGGCAAAAGCTGGGGTGTCTAACAGCAAAGTCAATACACCACATTTCTAATTAGCCCAAGTTGCCAAAGACCTGCCTTGAACTGCTAGCGCATTTTCCCAGGTCCGTGACCCACTCTGTGACGGGAGGCATTGTTCCCTCCCTTTCTGCACCCCAGGGGCTTTTCCGTATGGGCTACTGAGCAACCCTTGCCAAAAGTCTCCAGCCTGGTGAGCAGGGGAACCTTCTCCAATGTGGGCAGTTTCTGAAGACACTCAGCCCTCCTCCTTTCAGGACTGGCACTGCTGAGCCTTTTTGACTCCCAGGCCTTCCAGAACTGATAGTAGAACTGGCCCCTCAGGACCTTCATTGCCTTCAGCCATATGCAGAAGCCAAAGGCAGGGACTGGAGAATGAAGAGACCCAACCTGAAGTACTGCATCAGCTCTGGGATCCCCAACATAAGAAGAACATGGACCTGTTGGAGTGAATCCAGAGGAGGCCACAAAGATGGTCAGAGGGCTGGAGCACCTCTCCTACAAAGACAGGCTAAGAGGGTTAGGGTTGTTTAGCCTGGAGAAGATTCTGGGAAGACCTTATAGTAGCCTTCCAGTACTTAAAGGGGGCCTACAGGAAAGATATGGAGGGACTGTTTACCAGGGAGTGAACAGATAGGACGAGGGGTAATAGCTTTAGACTGCAAGAGGGTAGATTTAGACTAGCTATTAGGAAGCTAATAGCTTCTTTACTGCGGGGGTGGTGAGACACTGGCCCAGGTTGCCCAGGGAAGTGGTGGATGCCCCCTCCCTGGAGGTGTTCAAGGCCAGGTTGGACGGGGCTTTGGGCAACCTGGGCTGGTGGAGGTGTCCCTGCCCATGGCAGGGGTTGGACTGGATGAGCTTTAAGGTCCCTTCCAACCTAAGCCATTCAATGATGTTACTATTTCAAGAGCAGATACTTGCCACTTTGAATTGTTTTAGCTCAGTCCAGTTCAACACTACACAATTAGGGAACATTTAAGTAACTACACCTTTGGAAAACTGAAAGCAAGCTGCATGTAGGATTTAATGCAATCCTTTGATGTAAGGAGACATTTTATTCTGTTTCATACCACTTTGCAGCTTACTATCTTCCCTCCAAGAGGAACAACGAAATAGAAAACATTTAGAGTTACCAAAAAGTTCATGAAGGAATAAAGGGCACAGCTATACATTCACATGCTGATATAATATATACAATTAAAGGAACCAAAGGCTTAATGAGTGCACTAAAGAAAGGTTATTTTAAGTGCCTCATGCTAATGGTTTCTCAGTCAGCTTTCTGGTATCTATGGAAATAACTGACTTTAAAAAAATCAATGCTCCTCTGCAAGTTTGTTTAAACAAGTTTAAAAACAGACCTCTATATAATGCTATGAGTGATGGCCATAGAACAATAAATCAGTGAAGGTATATATATAGGAAAAAACACCAGCCAAAAGGGAAAAAGAAAGATCTCGAAATGTTTGAGCATAAACATACATGTAACCAGGTTTGCTGCACCAATGCGCTCACGACTTCGTTGAACTGAAAGTGTCACCACCTCAATAAATCCTTCAATTCATGGTGTCTCTATCTGATGCCAGCCAAGCCTTAGAGGGAGACAGGCCATTGCTTTAGCAGACAACAAAACCTCTTCTCTGAAGGCATTTCCTCTTTCATCAGTAGTAGTTTTCTTTCATCATATGTTTATATAACATATATAAACCTTTTGTGTTTCCTGGTGCAACTCCTGCTTCCAAAGCTGTCTTTCTGGGAGTGATCAGCTATTACTGCTGTGCAAGGGCAAGGAGTAAAGGCAGGTGCCCTGGGAGCCAGGCAGGGTTCTGGCATGGGGGTCAGCAATGCCTGTCACAGATGGCATGTGGCAAGGCTGGGAACTGGGTATCACCAGATGGGTATCCTGAGCTGGTGTGGGTGGACAGCCCCCTCCTTGTGCAGCAGTGGGTGCCCACACACCCACTGAGGAACAGCATCTCCTAGCTCCCACTGTCTTTGAGGGAGCCTGAGCCTCTACTGGTAGGCTTAGACCCTGAACTGGGAAGATGAATCACAGTCTGGCTGACCAGCACTGAAAAGTTGCCAGAATCTGCTCTAAAGCACAAAAAGGGGGGGTTATGCTTTAAGTGATCTGCCATTCTCCCATCCTTGTGCATTTCAGGGGATATATGGATACAGGATGGTGCTAAATCTGGACTCCTTCCTGGAGGAGAATGTGCTGGGAAAGCAATATCCTCATCTCAGAGGCAGGCAGAAATGTTTACTACAACCTGAATACTGGAGGTTTTGAGCATTTTCTTACTTTTTACCTCACTCAAATGCTGCATGGGAGCATGATAAGTCAATGCGGCGAGGGTTAATCCTGATGTCTGAGTATCTGATGGACTGACAGCGCTAAACCTTCTTTTTAGCTACTGCGTGCAACTGATCTTAAACCTGAAGCACTATGGAGTTACAGACTGAGCCACTTTTGTTTGCATCAGGCTAGATTTACAGAAGGCACATGTACAAGTTCTAGAGAATTTTAGGACATCCTCAAAGTGCTCTCTCTCTTCCTCAGTCTAAATGCCAGCAAATGCTGCTAGTATTGTGAGGTGTTTTCATAGTGTTGCCTGGTTTAAGTACACCCGCTTTACCTAGATCAAGTCATATCCAGATATGAGTAACATAGTGAGATAGTAAGTTGCTAAACAGGCATTCTGTTGTACCAAGCTTTCTTATGCAACCATAATCTTTCTTTGCATCATGTTGCTTGTGAGGGATTAATGGTAATGGCTGCAGTGAGAGAGATCTCAGGGCTTGTCATATTCATAGTTGTAGAAAAGGAGAGACTTTCTGCACAATGGTTTGGTGGATGACACCGAGAACGTTATTCATAGCGCTACGATATTGTCCATAAGAACTGTGGCTTTCCTCCCCTCTTTCTGGAGCTCATGAAGTGCTTTGCTGAGAGCAGGAAAACAAATTGGATCATTGACCTTTCCCATGACCTTGACACAAATTCCAGTTCATATTGACCAGCAGAGTGTCTCGTTGAATGGGACCTGTCCTGTCCTCTTTCTCACCATGCCTCACCCATTTCAAAGTGGTGGAAACAGAACAGAAAACCAAAGTTCAGATAAAAAGGAGGATTTTTTAATAACAAAACCCTCTTGGGGCCTCCCTGACTTCATAATTTAAGGAAACGAAATTATTTCATTCTAATTCTGATATTTAGCAATGTTGACAGCTCTAATACATTGTAGATCCTTCAGATCATATTGTTAAGCCAAATCCCTTTTACAAATTAAGCTGAAAAAAGACAGATGGCATAACTTGTGGGACTTGTAGGTAATGGCAGTTGTCCTTGCATTTAAACACAAAGTGCATTTATTTCCTTCTTGTGCTGCATTCTCCAGTCAGAGAGCACCCAAGCATTTTCACAGCAAGAATTGTGTCTTAGTTTGGTTTATGGGCCACATCTTGTGTCATGGGAGAGCAACACAGATCACTTCTCCTCCCTGCTGGTTAACTACCAGTAGTACAGCAACTACAGTTGTTTATACCAAGTTCATTATAATCAAAAAAGTATTGAGGTATATGTCTTCTAAAATATATGGCTGGCTGTACGCAAGAGTTCAGTTATGGCCAGAGCTTTGTAATCATTTAGACTGGGGCCTGCAAGATCCAGGGCACAGGCACTTACGCACGTAGCAGAAGGATTTGCTTTCTGCAGCTCTTTACAAACTGTATGTAAGATTCCTGCAACGGGGAAATCTCCTGCACACTCCCTGACTAGCTCCAACTGTAGGCTGGGAGTAAATAAATGTGTAGAGGGGTTTTCCTAGAAGTAGGTATTACACCAGTGCTAATGAGGGGATAAAACCCATTTAGCTCCACTCCTCCCTTAATGAATCCATGCTTTTGTAGGTTTGCCCAGATTTTATGCCAGTGATTGCTCCTTCACCAAAAAGGGAGCTTGAAAGGAGCTAAGAGTGTGGTGTAGGGTCATTAACTGATGAGAAGAAAAATTTTGTAGCTAATTATAATGCAGTTTAATTGGCAGAAGTGAAGAGGAGGGTCCAGACCCATGCGCACAGCCACATCTTTCAACACACTTTAGGCTACTATTTGGGTTTGGATCACAATTTGAATGTGTGTGGTGACCAAGAAGAAAAGTGTTTTCCAAACCATTCATCACAAGCCTAATTTGGTCTCCTGTAAGTCAGTAATGAATTCTTGGATCTCTGTCAACTGACGCAAAGTTAAGCCAATGCTAAACAGTTTTGAAAAACTCACCCAAAAATCTTATCCAGCCATTCAATTCCCGTTAAGGATCTGCCTGTATAAATTCATGAGCAATGCAGATGCACAGTTCCAACATGCAACTGCTCTCTCTGCACAAACAGGACAGAGTGGTTTGCATGCAGTTGGCAAAATGGACACATCCCTGATCTTTTTACAAATAGGCATTTGATTTCTTTGCATGAGAAATTCAAGTGTATGCTCAGCACATATGTAAGCCATTGCCCATGTACTTTTGCAGAGAGGAAGAGGGCTAGAATAACACATCTTTTGTTGTTAGGTGATTTTTCTATTTATGAAGACATCTTTCTTCTTCAGCTATGCAACCTTAAAGCAGAAAGCAATCGCTAGTTCGCAGGAAGGCTTTGTGCTTTGTTTAAGACTATCTTGAAAGTTACTCAGTATTTTGTTGCTCTAAATAATTATGCCAGCTGCGACCCATAAAGATTAAATATACGATCCTAGTCTGAGCAGAAGGCTAATCTCCCACAAAGGAACATGAGCCAAAGACTACATCAATTGAAGCAGGGATTTCAGTATTGCTCCCCAGTTTTGTAAGGAAGGTGTTCATATACAGTCCTGGCAGACAGACAGACAGACGAGGAAGGACGATACATGCATGCTCTGTCATGGGAATTTTGGATGAACTACATGATTTATCTATTTTTTTTTAAGTAACAGGAAAGGAAACCTTGATTAGGAGGATGTTAGAAATCAGACAAGCAACTTTTTACAGAATGCTTGATGACTTTTTCAAATTAGTTCACAGCTATTAATATTCAATAGCTAAGTAAGAGCTCTTTAGAAATAAAAAGAGAAAATAGAAGGAGACAACTGTGTATTTAAAGTAGAAATGACTTGTCTGTCTGTAAGGTGTCCCTGCAGACCTGCGCACTTCTCCTTGGTGACCAACATTCGATTTCTCATCTGAGAGTTTACTCCAACATTTTCACACCAGAGGGGAACTACCTTTCTTGCTCAGTGTTTGAGTGGCTTCCTCCTCCTCAGCCCCAAGCTGGGGCTGCTTGTCAGGAGAGCTCTGCGAGCTGACTGGGGCTCAACGGCTCTCCGGACACACCAGGAAAGCAGCTCTGGTTTTCAGCTCCCAACCCATTTTTCCATATGCAGCAGAAGTTGCTGCCATTCGACTGCAGCACTTTCCTCAGCCTTCTTCCTCTGCCATCACTGTACCATGCATGCTCTGTAAACATTTTCAATCATCATAGCTATAAAAAAATGAAGCTTTATAGTAACAAAATACTTATTTGTCTCCTCAAGTGCTTGTCTGTAATTCAGTTTAATGATGCTGCTCTTTCTTGTGGCCTCTCATTGCCTAGAGGGTGCTTTGTATTGATTTAGCCATTGTGTAGGTCTCAGTATCAAACAACTACATAAAACACAGACTGGAAGAGGAAAAACCTTCCTCAGGTGGAAAAACACATTTATCAGAGTAATGAAACTTTTGATTCAGAGAATCACTTTGAAGAAACACAAAAAGAAAGAAATTCAGTGCCTAAATAGAAACCTTAATGGAGGGAATGGGGAAATGCCTATTCAGTTTGTTATTCTCTGACCTTTCCTAAACAAACTGACCAGTCCCATCATAGAATATGAAACATTTCTCTATATGCGTTGTGTCAAGTCCCAGTAAGTGTATATATAAGATATGCAACACTTGACTAAATTCCAAAATAATTATGTTATCCTGGTTGCTGTTATTAACAAATATTAACTCAATCCCATTTATTTATTTTCAGAGAAAGTTATAGGTAATTAATAATAAAATATTATGTGAGAAGTGGCAAAAAGTGATCCAATCAAACTATTATGCTTATATATTTAAACAATTATCTGAGAAATAAGTCCTATCATTTGTATTGCTATGACTGAAAGGAAAATATTCACAGAGACCTTCAAATACTGTAAATGGAGGAGAGTTATGAAATATCTTCTGTTCCAACTCCAAAATAAAAAAAACTCTTTCAATCCTGTAAATTTTTCACCCGTAGAAAACAATTCTCTAATGTGCTCAGGGCTGTCATGTAAGAAAAAGGTATTTTAAAAAAAAATAGGTAAGGAGTGTCAGCAAAATACGTGGGTACCATCACCAAGAGCCCTTCAGGTTCTTTCCTGCCAGCAGGCACCAGGCCCTACGCCTGGCCGCCAGGCTCCCCACAGCAAGTGTGGGAGCACAGGCATCTCCCACGAGAAGCAGGATGCCAGGCAGGGAGCCGCCTTGCACAACCAGAAGAAAGTAATAGAGACAAAAAGCCTAGAAAAAGGTCTTACATTACTGCCCTTCATGTGCAAGTTTATGGGCTTGTGCTCTCCACTGAAAAGCAGTGGCAATTTGATGGTGATTTCTTGAACCAAGCTGCGGCTGGCAAATGAAAATATTCTGTAGATCACATTGGTGTTGTCTTCTAGTAACAGTGTCACCCTGTACCCTTCCAACGTTTTCAACTTAGAGTAAAATGTAAGCCAACAGGCAATAGTGTGAACTCCTCTCACCCGTGAGGGAAGATTATGGCTGGCTTTTACTTCACAACCACTTTTATTTTTTGCACTTCAAAAGCAGAAATTGTGCTGGAAGCCACTATGCACTATATAGAAACTCAGGAACTGTGGAAACATCCTGCAAAGAGCTTCAGCTTGCGTGATGGCACCACGCAGGTCTCGAACCTAAGCTTTGGGGTTTTTTAATTGAAACCCCAGTATAAAGCAACTCCCAAACTCAGTGCTTGCTCTCAAATGAGAAATAAAGCCTCCCTTTTAGTTCAGGCTCTCTTTAATTTGCTGGTGTTTGCACTTACTAGTGAGTACCCTCAAAGCAGTCATAACCAAAGCATTTTCTAAGTATTTCTCACTGGATATAACATTTTGTGCCCATTTACAGCTCTCATGCTATTAACCACCCGATTGGCACAAACCAAAATGGTATTTAGAATTGCTTCTGGACAATGTGTAAGTTACTGAGTTCTTGTACACTAATAAGATGTATGTGCTTTTTGTGCAGCACAGAGACAGCCAAAGTTAATTTTTACAGCCACACCATTTTCTTACTGACATTCATGTGCAACACTCTTATCATATGGTGATATCCATGAAGGACCACAAGTTAAATAAGACCTACCATCTGAATGATGTTGGAAATAACTCTATAGATGGTTTCCCCATACATAGGGAATGTTTTTTAGAACATAAATCTATTGCTCATTGTCTCAGCCATATGAGAGGATGTATAGTCTTAGTTTAAAGCCTGGGATTCTCTTTTTCAGAAGATGCATGGGCCTGAAAACATATTTGTGTTCCTAACTGCAAGCATCTGAATAATCCCATTAGAGAGATTTTGTGATTGGTTTTATGCTTGAAGTTAAAATCGCAGTGAGTGTTTAGAGGATCTGTGCTTAAGGCAGGTGTCAATATTGAAAAGAAAAAAAAGAGCTGGTTAATACACACCAGCTTTTTTCTAAAAAAATTATACCATTTTCTATCTTACCTTGCGCTGGAAATTGCAGGAACTGAAAATTCAATTTTGCTTTTAATAAATAGTTCATTGCTCTTCAGATGTTTTATACTTTTCCTTTGAAATCACTAGACCTGAGAATTTCTCCCCATGCATTTTGTCTTCTTTTCTATTTTTTTCATGCCATGAAAAAGGATTTTTACTGGCTACTACGTTTAAAAGTTTAATTTCCATAGCAGACTTTGCATCTTTGTTATCCATTTACAGACATCTAAGTCACATTTAAATATATCTATAGCAAATAAATGAATCAATTAAATAGATTCCTGAAATAAAAGGTAGTTTTGTAAGAGTTCCAGAATTTTTGAATGTATTGCTTCTATTCAAGCTACTAGCAATAAATATATTTATATAAAAATATTACATGGAGAATTAATACTACAGCACTAGTAAAAGTCCTTGAAATAATTTATGGTAGATAATCAGCACTTCAGTCATTTTCTTTGGCAATCTTTAATAAACCACAAACTCTAGGATCACTGTAAGTCCTCACAGCTGATGTACAATACTACCTAGTGTTGTAGCTCATCCACAATAGACTACGGTTTCCTCACTCCATGTCTCTTGGGCTGAACATTTTACCATACATGAGAGGGGAACAGTTTAAGTAAACAGCTTTCTGCTTATGGCTGTTCAGCAGTGCATTCCAGGGCTTGTGGGTATGAATCATTGATACTGACACACTGGGGTGCTATCTGGTGTAGCTTTAGTGTGGAATCAACAACCAGCAGCTTGCCCTGAACCATGCATTCAATGTGTTTTCCAGATTTTAAGACTATAAATTCTGTAATTTGACACTAAGAATCATAACCAATATTAACACTTCACTCCAAAGGAGGCAGCACAAGTACATAAATTAAAGAATCCAAAATAATCTCATGTAACCTATGTAGATAGCTGAGACACTAGACACACAGCTTCTCTGGTGACATTTTCTGTTCTTACTTAAAATTTAGATCCTGTGCAGTACAAGAAATGCCATTGTCTGACTCCTATCCTATGCAGGATTCACAGACTAGGTAATTACATTTTGCTAGGTGCACAGTGTGGTGGCGGTGGCTGCTGGAAACAGTGCATGATACTAAAAGTATATTGGTCTCAGAGAGGAGCTGCAAGATGTTTCCTACAGCCAAAAGCAAAAAGTATCTACATGTAATTTGTCATCTACATGTAATTTGACTGGTGAAGGAGCCGACAAGGGAAGGTGCCC
>NW_010175717.1:0-12132 GCF_000695765.1 Mesitornis unicolor
GCCTTCCCCTCATCCACCAAGCAGGTCACCAGAGTTCACCAGTTCCTCCACTACTACTGCTGCTGCTGCTGCTGCTGCTACTACTACTACTATTTTTTGTCTATGAAGCAGCTTTCAAACCAAAAAGTCTGTTCTTACCCAGTTCATAGTTAGTTAACAGCATAAAGTTTTCTGTAATTCTATGTATAAAAATATAGAAATTCAAAACAGTAGCATTTAACCAATTATTATTAACTTTGCAGACTTGCTAATTCATGATAATAAACTCTTTCCTCAAGTTTTAGTTTCATTCTTAAAGGGATACATTGGTTCACATTCAAAAATTATACCTACAGCTGTCAGGTACAGAACTACTACATTTAAGGTGAAAGTGGACAGAACTGATATTTGACTAGCAGGACTAAATTAGGTGACTATATCAGGTATTTGACATGAGTGTGTACTGTTTAGTAGCTTAGTGCTTTTACTAATAAAAAAATATATTTTAATGTATTTTTGTGGTACTAGTAAACTAAATGATTTTTAATTTTAATTTATTATGACTACACATGTGCCTCAGCACAAAATTGTGATCCACAAACATCAACGGAGTTTTGCTGTAGAGTCTGATGGGACCACATTTTTCAGAAATTTATACCTGATTAATGATTGTAATGGTAAGACAGAACAAGGAATAAATTTGATGACCTGTGAGAGAAAAAAAAGAACTAATAGTAGATTAGTGATCAACAGTATGCCTGGCAACTCATTTCTTGCAGAACTGTTTAACACCTTTAGAAGTCCATAGAGATATGTGTATTTTTCTGAGTACTTATAACTGCTGTCTTGGTGTAGTTTTTACATCAGATTTTTCAGAACAACACTTCACGTAGGAACTACAAGTGTCAATAGCCTGGACATCAGCTAGATTTCTCTGCGACTGAACTTCAATTCTATTTGAATCATGTTTATATAATCAAAGGAATTACATTTTATTACTTATTCCCACTGCAGTTTTTCCTGTATTTTTCTGCAAAGACTCTACAAAACTCAGACAGACACCAAGAGGAGCTCTTTAACTAGAAATAATGAATGCTAGAAGATGCTCAGATCTACATTTGTATCCTGCATCTCGATCACTTCACCAATGATCCAGTTTACAATGAAACAGAGCTGGCTTGACTCTGCTTTAGACCCTGGTAAAGCAGTTAACCTTATGTTGCTGAACCTTCTGAATATTATTGGAACAAAATATATTTCATTTAGTAGAGTCTGTCTTAATTTCTGTAAGTGATTATTACAATTTACTAGCCATTTATTTCAGCTTTATTTTACTTTCAGCTACAAATGAGCTGTTCGCTTAAACTGACATAAATTTTCTGCACAGATTAAAGTGGAAGACACAAACCATTTGCTGCAGAGAAATGTAATATTACAACTAGGATTATATCAAACCTTCAATCTCTAAAAAAAAATTATAATGTGACAGATTTTTTAAGAAGTTCACATGTTTATCAAAATAATAATCAACTAACACCAGTCATTGAAAGTCGGTAAAAGATGAGTTGTCTGGAAAGGAGTACAATTGGGCTAGATTTCACTGTATTTAACAGCAGATGATATAGGATAAGGTCTCAAAAGATGGACATTCCTGGCATTCACTCTTTAGCTTTTATTTAACTAAAATAAAACACTGTATTCTACTGTTCCAAGATAAACTATTTTTTTTCTCCTCAACGCAGAAATAAAGGATGAAGAAGTCTTTGAGCCTGGGTATCTTATTTTTTTGATAACCAGAACCAGAGCATTAGGCAAATACATACAGACTGTATCCATCCCTTTTGCACTCTGATGTTTTAAAAGAGTGATTCAATTATCCACACTCAAAAGGGATCACAGGCATCCATACATCCATGTGATGGCTACCAGGCTATGACTTTCCATTCCATGCAGACGCCTAATTCAGAATGGGAGTTAAGTTTTCTTGCATTTCTAAATTTACTTGCATATCTTAACTGCAAAAATTCCTGCCATGTTAGGTCTACTTGGCTGGACTCTAGACAAGAATGTAGGTCCACATATCTCAGCATGGCATCATGCTTGTATCTAGTAAGTAATGTAGGTGTGTTTCTGCAGCACAAAAAAGTATCAAGTTAGCTGGCTTTTGAGTTCAGGTCAGTTTGGTTATTTGCCTGGGTAGGACTGAAGTAATTGTGCTGTTTTCAGTCTTTCTGCAACTCTGACAACTGGATTTGTACACTGTGTTCTACTGAACATAAGAAATAAGACTTATAAGGAAAACAAGAAGATGTGTTCAAATTCAAGAAGCCAAATTCCTTGAAGTGTGAAGTTACAGAATGGATCAGAGGGATTATGACAGAATTTTTCTTCCCATTCTTAAAAGAATATTTACATTGAAATATGAAAGAAAGATAGTATCAGTAGTACCTCTGCATTTTACAGGACTTACAGAAAAATCCTAAAATAACCTCTTCCATGCATTAAAACCTTTTTCTGGATCCAAACCTTTTGAAATGGAAAGACCTACATTAAAATTTGATTTCACATCATACTTAAAAGCAGTAGTTACCATGTTAGGGTAAAATAACGAAACTATGTACATTACAAAACAAATGAACAAGCTAATAATTCTTGCCTCCACTGATCTCTGACTCTTGCGTTCTGAATCTAATCAGAACACTGAAATAAAATTAAAGCAATCAAGATTTAAATTGACTATCTGTCCACTTTGCTTTCTTCAACTGTCTTCACAGCTTTGATTTCTTCATTGTGTTTTCTTAAGTTCAATACTCAGTAATCACAAAGCCCAAATGCTAGTTGGTAAACAGAAAAGGTGATGTGAGATAGTATCTCTTGTTGAACCTCTCAGGAACAAATGCACTGTAAAGTTTACTGATCCACACTGCAAGAGGCTATCAGACCCTAAGAGCTGGATCTGTTTCACATCATTTTAATCATCCTGAAGTTAGTAACTTCATGAACTTCAGTCATCTATGCTCCAGTTCTAATCAAGGGAGAGAAACAGACACTTCCAGAGGGTAATAAAAATATACGCACCCTCATAAGATGCCTTCTCCCTCTTCAGTGACTAATAACTTCCATGATTTACCTAGAATAGCTGTACCTATATCTTAAACTTAATTGAGATGAACCCCAAGCTAAAACCTGAAGCTAAATGCTTAAGGATGCCATGAATTTGTATATTAGTAAGTAATTGTAATTTGTATATTATTTATATTTCTTTTTATATTATTCTGGGGTATAGGCTGAAAAGCCAAATTTCAAATGAGTTACAGGCATAAATCACGTACTAATTCATGTACCATGAATCACATGTGAGTTCTATTGACAAACCTATGCCTGTTTGCATGGATGTGGCTTTGATAGAAACTTCTGTCACCATTTCTATTTTCAGACATGCGAAGATTTACTTCAAGATCGCTAGGGACATAAAAGCCTGAAACTCGATTTGATCTTGAAAATGACAGAGAGACACTGACTCGTTAATCTGTTTAGAATCCTCTTGTGTTTTTCATTTTGTTATGAACAGAATGTTTATGAAAAGGAAAAGAAATCTGATTTTAGAGCCGTTAAAGATGTTAAAAGATTAACCAGTGCTTAGTTTATTTGGTTTTAAATTATAGTCTTTCTATTACTTTGACTTTGGGGTTTTTTTTTGTGTTTATCATTCTGTTTGGATGTTAGCTCACTGGATTACATCAGCACACTGTTTTGCTGACTTTTTAAAGTATATTGTGATCTCTAAATCTTATTTTTGTTTTTTCCTGAAAGAAATGTTATTTTCTGCATAAAATAAATCAATACAGAAGATCTGATTTTGAAAGCAGAAATATCTTCAAACTATGCAACATCATACCCTCTGAAGTGAACATGGAATTACCATAACTAGTTAGGAAAGCTGGGCTTTTTGTCAAAAAATATTCAACTCTATAAAGTCAGTTATTGTAGTAAAGCATGTAGATTTACAATTTCACTTAACATTTTGTGTGTTGGCCCTGAGATTCTGCATGTTTCAATAATCAGTGCTGAATGTTAGTACTAGAAATACAGCATTATAAGGACAATTTTGCTCTGTATCTAAGGGCTAAAATTAAAAAAACAGTTATATTTTTATAAAGGTATATTTTATGGAAGCATGATGAAAATGTTGGAGACATTCTTTCTGTAATCAGGTGCAGTCCCATGTTAGCCAATTTCATAATATTTTTACTTTGCATTATCTTGACCAATAAATATATCACAGTAATTTAGAAATTATATTGTATCAAAGAAATTGAAATAGTTACTAGGGTATACTGTTTTCAACTTACTATAGTTTCTAATTTTATATAAGCTTTTTATGTAATTCCTCAGCTGTTACGGTAGAACCCACTAAATTTCTTCAAGCCTTTCAATTTCTGTGATCTCATATGCACCAAGCTTTCAGAGGGGGAGTTGACTCTTGATTTCGTCAAGAGTACTGAAGGGATTTCTTAGTGGACTTTCACCAGGACAGCTTAGTACTTAATAAAGCGGCAGACTTATCCATCCCTGTGCAACCTACCTAATATAGAAAAGAGTCCAATCAATTCTGACTCCATGTTCACTGGAGGCATAGAATCATAGAATACCAGGTTGGAAGGGACCACAAGGATCATCTAGTCCAACCTCTCAAGGTAAAAGTATAGTTTAAATGAAATGAGTCAGCACCCTGTCAAGCTGACTCTTAAAACTGACCAATGTAGGGGAATTTTCCACTTCTCCTGGGATATTGTTCCTATGTCTGATTGATTTCATGGTAAAAAAGTTCTTCTGGATCTCAATTGGAATCTCTCCAGAAGCAGCTTGTGTCCATTACCCCTCATCTTTTCCATGTGACTCCTTGTGAAAAGGGAGTCTCCATCTTCTAGGTAGCCACTCTTTATGTACTGGTACATGGTAATAAGGTCCCCCGTAAGCCTTCTCTTCCTAAGGCTGAACAGGCCCAGTTTTCTCAGCCTTTCTTCATATAGCAGGTCTTCCAGTCCTCTGATTATCCTCATTGCCCTTCTCTGGACCCCTTCTAACCTGTCTGCATCTTTTTTGTGTAGCAGGACCAAAACTGGGCACAGTACTCAAGGTGTGGATTGACCAGCGCTGAGTAGAGAGGGATAATGACTTCTTTATCTCTGCTGGTGATACCCTTCCAGCTTCCTGTTGGCTTTCTTTACAGCTGCAGCACACTGTTCGCTCATGTTGAGCTTTTCATCCAGCAAGACTCCCAGGTCCCTTTCCACAGGGCTGCTCTCTAGCCAGGTGGAACCCAGTCTCAGCTGCATTCTTGGATTATGTATTTCCAGATGCAAGACCTTACATTTGTCCTTGTTGAACTTCATACATCTGTATCTACTGTGATAATAAAGGTAACTACACACAAGGTGCACAGTGTAGTGTGGTTCTAGCCTTAGGCATTTTTTTAATTTCATTGCATTGTATACATATCTGTGTAAACAATGGTTTATGACTAGATTACACCACAGTTTGGAGATATAGTAGATTTCTTTGTTTCACAGGTGAAATACATTTTCTAAAAGGGTAATGTAAGCAGAAGTGTATAAAAAGTAAAAAGAAAAAGTGTGAAACTTGTCTGCATGAAAGTAAATTTCTTAGGGCTAATCTGAAGGTGTGGACTGACATGAAGACATGGTCAAGCATACAGATCAACATTCTGTAGAGAGACATGGAATGATAGAAAACAATTGCCTCTCTTGACAGAGGATTTGAAAAAGAATTAGTTATGTTTATGTTGCAAATAGTAGATTACTCAGTTAAAGTACTTTTGGACTGCTTAAATACTATGGAGATGGACATAGTACAAGACAGAAAAGAAAAATTCATAGACCTTCCTTCATTTTATTGAACACTGATAAATCCATGAAAACTGTGTAACTATTGCCTGCAAATCTTTTTCAGAAAACTGATACATAGATATTTAATGTGAAAGATTGTTATGAGGAACTGTGCCTCCCACAAGTGTAGTATTTTTTCAGAACTTACATCTCATTAGGACTAAGTGAATAAATATTTCTTTTCACAGGTTAATCTCTGAACACGATGCACAGACTCTAATATACCAAAATGATTCTGTAATACCTAGAAACAATTTGAGGACATGTACAATAGAACAAAATAGAAACTGATTTAATTAACTCTGAGCCATCTTCTGATGGGAAAAAAAAACTTGTTAACTGGATTTTCAAATGTTAGCCCACAGTCCATTAGGTTTAATTTAACTAACCATGTCGTACAGGAGGCAATCTTACCCTATACAAAATTTTGTTCTACCACCTTTTGGGTACATAAAAAACCCCACCTCCTGTGATTAATTCAGTTCCATTTTTTAAAATAAATGTTTATTGACACTGTTTTAGTAGTGCTTTAAATCAACATTACCAATTGAAAGATGTGTTTAATCATCCCTTGATGCTTAAAGATAGGTCATACTGTTATTATGATAGCTATTCTTTGATAATGGTGAATAACTAAGATTTCAAATGAAAAAGGTGTAGACTACAATTTAGGAAGTTTTGGAAGTTTTGGAAGCAGCCAACTCTTTGATGATCTAGCTAATGCAGAAAGTGAAAAAAAAGACATTCTACATTTGCTGTGAGAAATTGTGACCACCTATGTAATTTAATCCTTTGAGTGTAACAATCCAAAGCTTTAATAATTACTATAATTAAATGCAATTTAATTGTAATTATTGATCCTGAAAAAGAATTTTATTATTTTTATTTTGTTCTTCTTTACTAAAAATAACATTTTAATTAATAGTCATACGATGCTGCTAAAAAATAAAAGCAAAACAGTTTAACAAGGCTTTTACAAAGCCATCCTAGCTCTAGCTAGAACAGCAGTTATAGCCTAAATCCTCCAAGAAAACCAGTTACCTTAATGCAAGGGACATCAGGAAGAGCTGCTTCTGTTGTTGTAGATCAGTGCCATTAAAACTTAAGTCCTACTAATATTTACTGAAACCTGCTTTTAAGGACTCGATTCAGAGGCATGCCTGCGTTGTCCACTCTCCTGCCCAGCTGTTACAGATGTTCTCAAGACCACACTTCTCTTGGAATGCAAATTCTCGTTGCTCCCCTGATGCAAATGTTGATGTCTCCCTGCTTATGCAGAAGGGCAGGCAGCACTTTTGCTGGCCTTACAGGATAGAGCAGTTAGAAAGGCCACCCTCTCAGCAGTGGCACTTGGCCTTTTGATGTTTACCTTAAATCTTAGCAGGACTGCATCCTTATGCTCCAATTTTCCACCTTTTGTCTGCATATCCTTTCCCCTCTGATTTTCAATTTTTCAAGCTAGAGCTTAGATTTATCTTCCTGAAGCAGTTCTGTTTTGCCTAAGTAATTATCTAATGATTGGTACATAAGTTTGGACTGTGCTACCACTCCCTGAGGAAATGCTCTACAGATAAGCCATAAGCCTGTCCTTCACTCTTTGTTATTTACAGAAGAAGGAATGGTTTCACAAAGCAATAAACTGCAGTTTGTGCAGGCAAGGGCACCTGCCTCCTGCTTAGACCTCCTTTGTGCAAGGTCCTGTTTCAGGTCAGGTGAGAAGGGAGGAGCTTATGTCTCCCACATTCCTTATGGATATTCCTCCCATTATAGGTTTTAAATATAGGAAGGAAATCTTTCCTCTAGATGCTAGCATGATGGCTGTGAGGAACACAACTCATGTCTGAAGAATATCAAGAGGCTGGAAGTATTACTGAGCTGACTTGGCTACACACATTTCCTCTCCACCATTTTCAACTTGCATTTAATTACACCCCAGCTGAAGCTGTTTTCCGTGTCATGGGCTGAGGTCCTTGACTCTCGAACTTGTGGTATTTGCTGGGCTCAGTAAGATTATAGTGAGGCCACATGGTGCTGAGCAGAGCATGCCAAATACTCTCAAAAGTTGGCTACGTAATGCAGAACTGTATACCGTACCTTTAAAAATCTAGACTGAAATATCTACGTCACTGTCTGCAAATAGATCCTACATGATATAATTTTTTTAGAAAAATCAAAACTGAGAGATTTTCCCGTTAGTTCAAAATCTCTGCAGCAGGGAAAACTGTTCCCTGGTTTCACCCTCTCCTTCTAAAGAAGGGACCTACAGGCAGTCTGTGACTCACTCAGGCCAATGGCTGTTAACAAAGAAGAAGTTAACATTTCTTTTCATGCTGAAGAAATGCACTGAGTTATAAAGCTTACTTGCAAGGGGCTTATGCTGAAGCACCAGGTAAGCTATCAGCCATGGAAGGGAATGTGTAGATAGCCTAGTTTAATGATCCTGAAGATGTACATAACACTGAATGTAAGTTTGCTACTGTGGCAGAGAAAACTGACTCCATTCCTCCCAATTTTTCTCACCTTCATTCCCAGCTAGTTAAAAACCAAACAATTCTCATGCCTCCAAACAAGTACTCCTGAAACAGTGATGATTTCCTACCTGAAACGCCTGGATAATTTGTCCTAAACCCTTA
This sequence comes from Mesitornis unicolor, assembly GCF_000695765.1. Classification (NCBI taxonomy): domain Eukaryota; kingdom Metazoa; phylum Chordata; class Aves; order Mesitornithiformes; family Mesitornithidae; genus Mesitornis; species Mesitornis unicolor. The sequence continues at coordinate 8,522 of NW_010175717.1, forward strand.
ATTTACTTACAGTCAGTTTAGCTTTAATGACAAGAAAAAGCTGATATAAACTTCGTAATATAATCTGCTCTTGAGAATTTTCAATTCATGGTAGAACACGTGACAGATTGTTGTAAAGGAAATTGCAAAAATCCAAAAAGGCCCATAAAGCAAAACTGTACTCCTGAGTCCAAATTCGTTTCTTGAATTGAAGAGCAATGTTAGTTTAGAGCAAACTCTTGTTTGCTCTACCTCTGATGGGTATTTTGTTTTTTCACCTGGGATCTTTCCAGCATTTTTGTTCCTAGCATTTAAGTAGTGCTCCAAGGAGTCAAGGATAGAACACTTTTATAAATAAAAGATGTGTTAGTATAATTACTAGGTAGAGAAAATAACTATTTCTGGGGTTAGTTTATTTCTTTATAAATGCACAGAGAAGGCCTGTGTTTTTCCTTTCCTTTTGGTCAATGGCAAAATTCATCTTTAAAATCTTGATATATGAACACTAATCCAAAATATTGCATGGTGTGACAGTACTAATAGAAATAGCGTTACCTCTCTATATTTCTCTTTAGGTGACCAGCTGGAAAGCCCTCTGGATTCTGTAGCATTCTGTAGACAGCTTGGCAAATCAAAAAAATTGAAGGGTTGGATGGTTTAGCTGTAAAAATAAAGCCTTAAGGCATTAGATAAGACTGATGATAGTCATTTTAGGGTTATGGTTTAAACAGCTTATTTTCTTATTTCTATCACAAAATTCAGCTGCAGATGAAATGCTTAGTAAGGATGGTATGTCTTCTAGACCTAGCATTAAAGTAAAAATAAAAGGATGAACTTTGAATATTTATGAATTGTTTCAACTTTTTTTTATTTTGTTTCAGGCTCTTAAACCAAGTATCATTCTTTAGCAAAACAAGCAACTAAGACATGGTGATACTCTTCACTCATATCTTAATAATGAAATACTACAACACCTACCCACCACATGGGAGAGCACATCCAGGTTCAAAGTTTGTCTCGGCTTGATCTTCAGTAAATGTCCATACTTTGCTTTCCTGTAAAAATATCCTCTTCTACTGGACTTTCAAAAGTGAGGTTCTACAGAAGTGAATGAGGTAATGTGTAGGAAGTCACACAGTCCTGAATACTAAAAAATTAGCAAGACATTACCTCAGTAGAACGTGTTTCAACATTGACAAATTTAGTCCTTTACGAATCCATGCAGTGTTCTCACACTTAGAAACTTCTTCCTATGTACAATGAACTTGCTCCTCGTATTTCCAGTCTGCAGATTGCTCACTGCTTTTATAACAAGTATGGCTATGGTTTGATGGCTTAAATATCACCTTTTGACTTATGTATCTCTAGTCTTGCCTTCCTCCTCTTGATACTATTCCTCTTCCTAGAAAACACTCAGCTATCACCCAGTAACATATTCAAGTTCATTTCTGAAGTTTTAGGTAATCACAAGGAAAGGGGAGAAAGGAAGCCAAGAGGATGTGACAGAAAGTGTACCAGAAAGGCTGGAAAGGTACAAGAAACTGGGTTAAGGTTTTGCTTTAAGGGAGTTGAAGTATGCAGTAGGATAGTAGGAAGTATGCAGTAGGATGACAATAACAAGCAAATAAGGAGCGAGGAGAAGAAAGGATTTCAGGTTACTGCAACAGGAGAGTAGAAAGATGCAAAATGACTACAAAAAAGGACCTTCAGGTGCCTTGGGCTTTCTTCCAGACTGAGACCTGCCTTTGAATCTAGAACCAAATTCAAGGATCTGCCTTTAATCCACTCATTGATTATTGAAGGTATGTGATTGGACATTTATTTTTAGAATTAGATAAGAAACAGGACACCCTGAGTGAAGCCAAAAGCCTATTTGATGTTACACTTGATTAATTGGTAGGCTGGACTGAATTCAATTTAAGATTAACTTTGGTTTATTTCTTTCCTGTGGCATTATGTCAAGGTGAAAATGTATTGACTTATATTAATTTCTTTCATTCTGGCACATTCTATGTATTCAAGTTAATTTATAAATGGGTTGTTATAGTCTGGTTTGGCACATCATCCTGATAGAGACTTTTGAAAGGTACTGGTTAGTGCAAATGTTGTTGAAAATCTTTACACAGCCAATATTTAAAAATCTCTTTAAAATAGCACAATCTGATGTAGCATTTCACTATTATCCTGCCATCCAGTAAGAAGGATGATCCTTACTTCAGCGTAGTTTTGACTGAGGAGGATTTACAATGATTTACACCAGCTCACAAGCCAGTCTTAGCTTCCTAGCCTTGTAATGGCAAGTTCAGTTATTCCACGAAAGATGACATAATTTTTTCTATTCTGCCATCCATTTCCTAAAAAAACTTCTGAACAATCTGTCATCATCTGAGGTTAAATAATCTGGACACAGAGCTTCATCTTTCATCTCTTGCTTTTTTGTGCAGAAAATAACTTCTGTGCAAAATGAATTGCAAATTAAGTATAATGCAAACCACTAACAATCAACATAGTTACATAAGACAAAAATCCCACTACTTAAAAAGGCAGGGGAGAAAAGAGTAATACACCATTTCCTTGAACTTTGGTAAAATGTGACTCAAATACTTCAGTAATTTAGTGAACCACAGGGAAAATAATTTTCCCAATTAAAAAAAAAACCCAACCAAATATTGTGCATGTGTTGCAAACAACTTCAGCACTGAAAGGATTGAAAAGACAGAAAAACCCGATTTGCTAGTGAAACTACTCTCAATCAGGACAAATTTCCAGCTGAAATTGCATTTGAATTGATACCATTAAACTGAAAAACTCTCTCTATATATAAGCACAGAAAACTCTAAGGAATGGTAATGCACAAGAACCACCCAACAGCCTCCTTCCCTTGAATTCAAGGGAACTATAACAAGTAAAATATTGCTGGATCTTTTGGAAATCAAGATACTGATGACTCTGCACATAGCATATTTGTTAAGAAGACTGCTCTAAATGTATGGCAATATAAACATTTTTTGTTTAAATCCTATGTTGTTCATAGCTACTTTTCTATAGGGAAAAAAAAAAGGGAAAGAATATTTGTGCACTTGAGCTCAGTTCTGCCTAGTAACACTAGTGGTATCTCTGAAAATGAAGAGTCAACACAGAAAAAGAAGAGAAAACAGGTGGAGATGAAAAAACGAAATAAAGAGAGATCATACTGAGTAGAAAATATAGGTAAAAGATTGGAGGTAGAAGATGAGGAATGCATAAATGGAGTAAAGAATGATGAGGATGAGTGAAGTAGATTGCAGAGACTGGAGTGTGGTACCAAGTGTGAAAGCTGTGACTGAGATGAAATTCATAATGTCTCTAACAAGAACCTTACAGTTCAGAGTGGAGACACCAAAATGTGTCACCAAAACATTTGGCTCAATGTCCAAATGGAGACCAGTGATGAGTGGTGTTCCCCAGGGATCAGTACTGGGACTGGTACTGTTCAACATCTTTGTCAGCGACATGGACAGTGGAATCGGGTGCAACCTCAGCAAGTTTGTGGATCGCACCACAGTGGGTGGTGCAGTTGACACACTGGAAGGAAGGGATGCCATCCAGAGGGACTTGGAGAAATGGGCCCATGCCAACCTCATGAAGTTCAA
>NW_010175718.1:0-8213 GCF_000695765.1 Mesitornis unicolor
TCCAACTCCTAAGATTCTGTGATTCTGTCCCTAAAACACCCATCGCCTGGGCTCACACAGAACTTCTGTTTGTAGGAGCGGGATTCAGAGCAGCTGAATCCACCAAAACAGAGTTCACCCAGCCCCCAAATCTCTCTTTTTTCCTCCTGCGTTTCCAAATCCAACCTCAGCGCCCGCAGGAGAGGGCAGAGGCGTCGATTCCCCCGTCCTGACATCAGTTCCTCTGGCTTTTATTGACGTGGTCACAGCTCTCACCTGATTATTTTTAATTGCCTCGTAATTCCTGCAGCACTTCGGAGTTTTTATAAGCCTCCTGCTTTCCCCCAGGTCACGAATGAGTGGCCCCAGCTCCCCCGTTTTCCTTAAGCACCAAATAGCGAGCAGTAAAAGAGCAACACGGATGCCATTTCCTTGCACCGATGGGGAACAGGCGCTGTGGTTTAAATAAAAAATTACTCATAATTTAAGTAACTTTGTGGCCTTTCTTGCCCCTCTCCATCTCTTGGTGCCAAGAGGTACCCAGAAAGGTGGAGATACTAGGTAATGGTAGATGTCCTTCATGTCCTGCGCACTGAAAGCTCCCAAATTTGGGAGACTTTTAAACAGCTCCTGCTCTCCAGGAGATATAGATATATAGATATAGATAGAGATAGAGATAGAGATATATAGAGATATATAAAGAAATACATATACCCTGCAGTATTGGGGGTCCCTGGAGAAGGGTGATGACCAAGGATGTCTACATGGACCCAAATCCATCACTCGGATGGGAGATGGAGCGAGGATGAGCAATGCAACATCCCCTGAAAGCACCCACTAAAGAGAGACAGGTCCTTTCGACCTCCCAGTCAAACCAGTTACCCAGACTGGGGAAAATGGCCTGAGAGCACGGGGATGGGCAGCAGGGGCTCAGTCAGGGCCAGTGTTTGCCATGGGGATGTCAGGGAAATTGCACACGCACACACACACTCAGAGGCAAGGGGTAATTTGGGGTCTGGGCCTATTCGGAGGGGCCAAGTCTGTTCTTCCCATGAGAAAGTCAGACCGGAGCTTCCAGTGAGCCCAGTTAAATTCAGAAATGCCTCTTCATCCCGCTGGTAACACTGGAAAGGGGCATGGCTGCTCCTGACCCCTGCTTTCCTGGGTTGGATGAATAGAAATAGCCCAAAAACCAAAGTAGAGGCAGCCATAACAGACACCAAACTCACATTCTATGTGGTTTTGGGGTAACACCAACCTCTAGCTGCTGTCCCATAACCCTACACACAGACAAACCTATCACAACACTGATATGATTGCTTGATTTCACATGCTGGGGCTGAATAATTTCATTAGCATGTTAAATACCAAAGATAACAGCTTATTTCTAACTCACCAAAAAGCTCAGAGACGTCCAAGAGTGAATCAAACTGCAGAAGAAACAGGAAAAAAAGTGAAATACATATATATTAAAAAGTCTTTAGTGGCTTTTTTTGGCGAGTCCCTGCTGCTAGAGATGCAAATCATGATTTGTGGATGCCTAGAGATGGAGAAGCAGAGGCCATCCGAAAAGGGAGTGAATAAATAAGACTTTGTATGAGGTCTAGAGAGATAACTCGAAGGGAAGGAGAGCCAGACAGCGGTTTTCCAGCTGAACAGAGCTTTGCCAGACAGCATTTTGCAGGCATGTTTCAATTTGATGAAAACACCTTTTCAGGATTATGAAAGCAGGAGGGTCACTGCCTTGTGCTGTGCCCTTATTCCTCTCTCATATTCTGTTTTATTTGTAAAGACAAAAGGAAATATTCTTCTCAGGAATATTTATTTTTAGGTGAAAGTCCAAACTTCTACATGTAAAGATGATCCCAACAGTCAGAAACTTTTGAATTAAGGACAGAAAATACCTCTGGAAAGGAGCTATGGAAATTCAGCCACCCTCAGGGAAGTTTCTGCTTCCTGCGGCACAGAGGAAGGCTGGCAGGAAAACCTCCCCAGATGGGCTTTTGCTAACAGGAAAGAAGGAAAAAAGGAGAAAAAGCAGAGATTTGCTGCCCAGCAGCTGCTCTCATCCCTTCAAAACACTGATGTTTTTCCCCTTTTTCTTTCCACATTGCTCATAGCAACTCTTGAGCATCCTTGCTTGCTCCTGCATCCTCCCCAAGCTCCTGGTACCCATCGCATCCTATGCCACAACCACCGTGGAGCATCTCAGAGTGAGCCCATTGTTTTTGAAGGAGAAGATGCATAAAGCAGGGAAATATCTCACAGAAAGGGCTGCAGTGGAAATTGGATGGGATCATGGGGGGTGGAAATCAGATGGGATCATGGGGCTGGAAATCAGATGGGATCACGGGGGTGGAAATTGGATGGGATCACGGGGGTGGAAATTGGATGTGATATGGGGGTGGCAAAGCTCTCCAGCCCTGCATGCATCCCACCCACACACCGACATCTGCCACCATGTGGAAACAGCACCTGGTGATGCAAATATTGGCAGCCCAGGTAGCCGGCGGGTGTGACGAGGCCGGGCAGGTTTATATGAGGTGGGCTGTGGAAAACTGGCCGGTGGCTGCACAGACAAAGCCTGCTTCCTTCCAAAACCAACAGCGTCCGCTCCAAGCACCAGCACGGGGGCTGTGGGGTGTGAGGGGGACACTGCAAATGCAGCTGGAAATAATCCCCTTACCCCTCGCTAATCTGGGGCTTGTGGTGTTGCTGGAGAAGGCTCCAGTGGGATATTTCATTTGCACTCTCTGAGGCACCAAACCAAGAGCATCCACACCCCGTTCCCCCATAGAAATGGACCGGTTTTAAGAAAATGTGTTAAAAATGTCACATCCAACACTGGCTGTGCTTTGCTGACCCCTCTGCAGACACAGGGGTGCCTGATGCAGCCCGGTCCTGATAAATGCCATTGCCCAGACGTGACCCAGGTGTGGAGGACGGTGGTGGGCGATGGCCCGGGGCCAGACGCCCCCTTATGAGATCCCCCACTGTTCTCCACAAAGAATAGCCCCTTGTCCTGCCCCGACGGCTCCTCCTTGGCCAAAAGGGCTGGGGTAGCAGGGCAGTGTGGTATCTGGGACAAAAAGCATTAATTTGGAGGCACAAGGACAAAGAAGCACAAAACGAGGGTCAGACGGGGCTGCCCCAGCCCTTAGCAGTACCGAAGCAATGGCTTCATGCCAGGATGCTGGGATTCCTGAAAGGCAAAGAGTTGCTGCCCTTTCCACACCCAGCTTTAGTTATTCAATGGGGTACTGGGAGGGTGAGGGGGTCTCGCACGCGTCCGCCTTTCCTTGGAGCAGCCTGGATGGGAGCGAGCCCTCCTGCTTCATGACAGCATCTCACACTAAGCAGGGGAGCCACCAGGCAGGCATTTGCTTCAAGGTTTATTTTTTCAGCTCAAATAATTTAATTTAGTGGAAACTTCCCTCGCCTGCTCAACCTGCCTTCTCCCATAAGCAGCCCCTCCTCAGGAATGACTGGGAACCAACCTGGATGGCACAAGAAGTCAGGAGGCACATGAAAAGCCAGTCCAGGTTACGTCATTTATTTTCCAACCCTGCTTTTGCTTGTGTTCTTCATGCCACCAGAAACGTAAGGCCCAAAAACGTCATCGCTAATGGGATTTGCTATTCCTGATGTCAGAGCAGACACATAGGAGGGATATGCACCGTGCTATGTGTGTATGCAGTAGTATGTACACATGCATTTTGACTGATGTAGCTTTATATATGTTATCTTGCTGTTCTTACAACCTGAACTGATAGCATGGCCAAGGTGTAACAAGATACACTGAGCATTGCTAAAATTAAGCAGGTAGCAGGTTCATGGCCAAAGGAAAAGCCCCTCACCTGCCAAGACCTCAGAAAACTCCTCTTCTGGTCAAGGTCCTGGTAAAGCAAGTGCAAGCACCAGCCAGGATCATGGTGGGATGTGGAAGGGTTGGATATCTGAGTCGTCCCCCTGTGGCCTTGCTAATATCTCCTGAGCAGCAGAAGTTAATGAGCCTGTAGGAAAAAAACAACATAGGTTGCAATTCTTTATAACAAGGCTGCCAGCTATACATTATGTTTAATAGGACAGTTATCGTATGTTAAATGCTGGCATGATTAAAAACATATTTATAAAGGATTAACAGCTCTGTAATGGCTACATGTCTGTTGCGAGGTCGTTAAAGCTCCCCGAATGTGTTTCTAATCATCTATACAATAACCATCTTAATAAATCAGAATTAAAGGCGTATTTGGGGGAACGTGGATTCCAGACTGCACCTGGTGGGTTTCTGTAGAGGGGAATGGGGGAAGAAACCCAAGCATAAGAGATTTGACAAAAACCCATGGAGTTAAAGCCTGAAAGCACCCAGGACAGACTGCTATGGCCACCCCAAAATTTTTCTTGCATTTTCATTTGATGCATCACCAGCTCCAGCCCCAGCCATGCTCCTGGGGATGGATTTGGGGTACGGGTACCCCGCAGCTCGCAAAGCGCCCAGGCGCAGCGAAGGCATTTAGCAAAAATAAACCTTTGAAATGTTTATTTTCCAACTCCAGGCCATTCATCCAGTGACACCGCTCTGTTCCAGCGAGGCTCCCTCTGTTTATACCGGGTGATTAATGAGACACAGATTGTCTTCAGCCTTGATGGATGCTGCAGTCAACCAAGGGTAAGTAAAAATTTGGGCTTTGTCTCCTCCTTTCTCCTCCCACCAATGTCTGCAGCCACCACGCCATCCTGATTGGCCTGGAGAGTAGATTTTCTTCGTGTTTCATGCAATCAAAACCAAGATTCTATGACCTTCTTGTTTTATGGCCTCTCCATCCACTCTCTGCATTGAGCCTTCATTTAGCTGGCACCTCTAATGACACAGCACCCATGACTGCATCCCCCGATTTCCTACAAAAGGAAGATTCACAAAGCAGCTCAGCATTTCCCCATTCAAGAAACTCCTATAAAATGTTCCTGATGGTTTCTTTCTACCAGGCTTGCCATGGCGCAATGGAGAGGGCTAGGGCTGGGGACCAAACCAGGGGTGCAATGGCTAATTAGCCCCGCTAATCAAGCATCACTAGGGAATCACGCTGCATAGAAAGGAGGAAGCTGTAAGAACAGAAATTAATGAGCCCAATTAATAACAATAATAGCAAAGTCATCAACGGGGCTGGATTGAAACCAGCTTGAACGCGTCACCGCAACAAGGCTTTCGTGTTCCCCCTAAAGCACGGCTCAAGGCGGGAGCAGTTGACACATTTCTCCAGCACTCCAAGCTCACATTGAAAAGATGCCATTAACATTAAAAGGAAAGAAAAAAATAGCTTTTTAAAAACTCCATACGTTCCTGTTCTTTTTTCCCCCCTTCCTCTCCTTCTTTCTGATTCACCCTTCTGATATTTTGCTTGGACTCCAATCCTAATGCATTCGTCCCTCTTAGCACATTTTTGGGCTGCTTCCACCATTGTTCTTGGAAATCTTTTTTTTTCCTAAAAAAAAAAAAAAAGGACATATATTTAGATATACAACCTGGTCTCCCACGTTAAAACAATTTTGCTTCAGGCTGGAAAGGGAAGAGCACATAGAAAAAGGGAATCAGGCCAAGGCTGCTGCCCGAGGCGCACGTGGGGCAGGTTGCAAGGCTCCAGCCTGGGATAGGGAGACACGAATACCTCCTTAAATCATGAAACACACTGAAATATATTCCCAGCAAGGTTTTGGGGAATGGCTGGAGGTTGCAATGGCCATGTGGTCCCCAAAGTTGTCTCCAGGTGTGGCTCAGGGCATCCAGGGTGCTATGGATACCACACTTTGCCATGGGAAGGGGGTGGGTTCAAATGGGCTGGTTTTAATAACCCAGCCCGCACCCAAACATCTCGTTTTGAAAAGGCAGGTTGGAGGCCAAGAAGCACTCGCAGGCTTTTCATAAACACACTTTAATAATCTTCATCAAGAATTTTAATACAGAGCGAGCTGCCTGCCAGGAAACGCATTTACGCTGTCAGCTGCCGAGAGATATAGCACCGCACGCTGCTCAATACCAGAAACACCCTCTCTCCCTCCCGCCGAGCTTTTCCTCTCCTCCTTTTCGCATGAAACTCGGCGCTTAGGATATCAGAGGAACCAAAAACTCTGGTGAGGAGCCAGGCAGCTCCCTGCAGCATCCCCTAAATTGAGGTGCAGCCCCTTTGCCTTCCCCCACCGTCATCCCGCTCCCATTTCTTGCTGTGCTGGACCTCACCTGGCCTCATGCTTCACCTCAATTTTTAATTTTTATTTATTTTGTGGGGTTTAAAGGCTGCAGGCAGCATCTTTGCTGCTCTCCTGTTAACCTGGCAAAGGTGCCGTGGCATGGTCTGCACAGGGCGATGGCTATAGAAATATCAGTATTTCAGCTATGGGAATAACAGGGGTTTTTTTGCCAGCTACGGATACAGTTACCAAAGTTTTTCTTTCACAGTCAAGATTAACAGGATCAGAAAACATTTCCTTGCTGGCTGTGGTATTACACAATTAAAGGGATTAGGCGAGGGCTTTACCATCCTCTGGCGCATCAGGGTTCGGTTTCTGCCAGAGGCAAAATACCCAATTTGATGTACTCCGAACCCAGAGGGCTGCTTATGGTGGGAATCGGATTTTACAGCCTTTTTCCCAGCAGCTGAGAAGGCTCCGTCTGCAACCACCCTCCATGTGCAGCTCCAAGCCACATCCACACCCGGCTCAACCCTGGTATGGATGGATGTCACCTCTCCGTGTCCCTATGCAAGTGCCACCTGCATGGGAGGGCTCAGAGACTGGAGTAGGGATAGGGAATGGTTGGAAAAATACCCCAAGGGTGACTTCAGCAGCAACATCCACACATTTCTCCTCAAAACTTATATTATTTGCGGTGAAGAACACCAATTTCTGGCACAAGGGACAGCTGGCCTATTTATAAGCCTGTTTCCTAGTGAGTGACAAAAAATAAAGAAGGAATAAAACCGCCAATTTGGTGAAATAAAGTGGTGAGATTAGAAATACACGTACCAGATGGCCTTTCCCAACCTTGTTTAGCAGAGGTGGGAGTGCCAGCTTTCCAACCATCACCTCCGCCGCCTTCCCTCTCCTTGTGAAGTTCTCGCCTTATTTATTTGCTTGAGATCAGAAAAGCCGGGGGAAGCCACCCAGCAGAAATACCAACCTTTTTGCCAAGCGTTTTGAAGTTTTCCAGGACAAATTGCCTTTTACAGGGAGGGAAGAGGTAGAGAGGAGGTCATTTCTGCTTGAGGAAACCCCCCAAAAGAGAAAGAAGGGGCCTTTTCATGGTGCAGAGAGTGGGAAGGTGCTGGATTGGTTTTGGGAAGCGCCGGTGGGATGGATGGGTGGGAGGAAATGGTTATGGCACGCACAGATTATTTAACGCCAAGGCTATACAGGCTGCGAGATACCTTAATAAACCTCAAAATCAGGAAGAACTTAAAAGATGCCATCCCTAAAAAAACCTCTCTGGAGCAGATGGAAACCTCTCATGGACTTTCTGCATGGTGGGATGTGCTACAGCTCATAAATACTCATTATTCTCATTAACGCCCTCCTTTAGCTCTTGAAGATGCTCTGAAAGTCACTTCCACCTCCTGCTTTCCCAAGGGATGCTGCAGCTTTGGGCAGTATCTTCTCCCTACAAAAATCACCAAGCCCTGGAGCAATGAGCAAGCCAAAACCAGTCACTGAGTGGCCATGGAGAAAATCCAGGACTTTCTGCGTGGTGGGATGTGCTACAGCCCATAAATATTATTCTCATTAACGCCCTCCTTTAGCTCTTGAAGATGCTCTGAAAGTCACTTCCACCTCCTGCTTTCCCAAGGGATGCTGCAGCTTTGGGCAGTATCTTCTCCCTACAAAAATCACCAAGCCCTGGAGCAATGAGCAAGCCAAAACCAGTCACTGAGTGGCCATGGAGAAAATCCAGGTATTCCAGTGCCTCCCGTCAAGCTCGAAGCTTTCCAGTAGAGCAAGATGTTGTACCTTGTTTGTGTTTCTATGGTATTACCCTGCCTGCTGGCTCCCCTTTACAGCCCCCACCGGCTAAATGGCTGTGAGGTTCATTTCCAGCACGAAAAACGGCCTCCCAAGAGCAACCGCGGTTGATTTAAAATAATAAAACCCCCGAAATCTCAGATTTGATGACTAATCCCGGGGGACTGGCTGAAATTAGCGCTAACCAATCGGCCGCGAAAGACCAGAGGAAAATTCCCGCTGGA
>NW_010175718.1:8244-10303 GCF_000695765.1 Mesitornis unicolor
CTGCTGGACCTCTCTCCTTGGTCCACTCCCTGGCTTCATTTTCCATCCCCAGCTCCTTCCAGGCTGCAAACATATACAGTGTTTCCCCGGCAACTCGCAGAGCAGATATACGTACACGGACGAGTGAGACAATCTCTTTCCTTGGCGATTGCCTGGAAGGTGGAAAATGTAAACCTATTCTCATCTTAAAGCAGCGTCAGCTTGTACCAGACACCCTCACACCCCAAACTGCTCCTAAAAACCCCGGTTTCAGCCCCCATGTGAACATCCTCTCACAGGCATCCATCCCCACGTGTAGCTGTGCTCGCATCCCAAGGGAGGATGCTCAGGATGTGAAAACTCGCCAAAAAAACACATGGTCCAAAGGTTTCCTGTACCCACAAACCCGTTATTGCTCCATCTTTCAGGAGCTGGGGTTCCTTTCTGAACCCCAGTTTAGAAGTAAGGACACTTTCAGTCTAATCTGGACCAGATGGACTCAACTCAGCTGGGCTATCAGAGACAGCATCCATCAATGATTGATAAAAACATTAAGAGCTTATTACAATTAACAGGAGGACTCCAAAATAAGGCAGATATTTGGGTGAAGAGGGATGCTTGTGTGTTACAGATACAACCGGCTTCTCTCTAGACATTTAGAGCATCCTTTTCCAAGTCTACCCAACCAGAGCTGGGTCTGTGCAGCACCTATTACTTTCCTGCCCAGCCATACAGCACTTCAACTGGTGTAATACCAGTTGTGGAGTCTCCTTCTCTGGAGACATTCAAAACCCGCCTGGACGCCTTCCTGTGCAACCTCATCTGGGTGTTCCTGCTCCGGCAGGGGGATTGGACTGGATGAGCTTTGGAGGTCCCTTCCAATCCCTAACGTTCTGTGATTCTGTGATTCTGTACTACGGTGATACTGGGATTTTGGGAAAGCCTGGGCAGGCACTGCCCATCAAACAAAGGATGTGCCTGTTAAAACTCACCGCTCTCTCCGTGCCAAGGGCATAACCAGATCCCAGCCCCTATCACTGCACCGTTTTGTATTAAATAACCTCATCTCACATTGAAATTGGCATTTCCACCCGTGGCTGTGACGGGAAACTTCCTTCAGGGGTAGCTTTGAAATGCAAAATTGGGATAGCAGAGGACAGCACCTCATTACTCATAAAGACAAGGCGAAAGATGCATTGCCAAAGTGTGAAAAATATTTATATCCAAATACAGAGCGCTTCTCAAGTTTAGTTCCCCGCACGCTCAGGAACCTGAGCCGTATTTGTGGGACTGGTTGCGAAGGTAAAAGCTGATTCCTGCCATTAAAATGTGCCAGTGCTGGGGTGCGGAGAATATGAAGTGAAAAAAAAGGGTGGGAAAATGTGATCTGATCTGCTTTATAAAGCAGTAACAGTCTCACAAACTGTAATGTGTAGGGTGGAGCAGGATTAAGACCACAAATAACTCCCAGAGAAGAAAAATGATGCCCTTTCACATGCTGGTAGCGTGTTATCTTTAAAGCCAAGGAAAGATAAAACAACTGTCTTCAAATATCACCACCTTTCATCCTGAAGGATTGCTTTTAAACATGTTTTACAGGGATGGCTTTTTTCTACGGCAAAGCACATCCACCTTTGGGCTGGAATGCAGCAGCCACGTAGGAGGGGATGGAGATTTATTAAAATGAGGAGCTGGCGCTGCAGTGGTTATTGATAATTAACTTGGAAGGGTAATTAAACCCCGTATTGAAACGCAGGCTGCGAGGTAGCACTGAAAGGCAGAGGTAAAATTCAGCCCCATGGACGGGATCACAGCCCCAGCGCCGACTCCAAACGCAGGTGGAATTTTCGGTGGTTGGGATGCGTTTCCTCCAACTGGAATTTCGGCAGGGGGCCAAGGCTAACACCCTCCCACCGCCCCCCTCGCAAACAGCGCCGAGGGCTCTTTAACGACCACGAGTGGTCTAGGCCCGGGTTAATGTCTTATCCATAAGTTATTCAGTATTTCCTTTTAAAGACAAAATAGTTGGAATACCTCTCTTTCTCTCTTCAAATTGCAGTTGTGGCAGGTCCCCACAAAA
>NW_010175718.1:10313-24724 GCF_000695765.1 Mesitornis unicolor
TTCCATATGCTGGGAAGTGTCCGTTTCATGGGAGTCTCTCGGATTTTTATGGGAACTCCAGCGTTATCGGGTTTATAGCAGCACTAATACCCAGCAGAGATAAAAGCAGCCTCCTTGGTAGCATCAGAGGCTCCTTGGAGACCGCTGGTCCCTCTCAGTGTACCCCAGGCAGATTTTGGGGGTAGGAGCATCTCCTGTCCCTTCCACCAAGGTGATATCAGGGGGGACGATGAGTCTCTCGGATTTTTATGGGAACTCCAGCGTTATCGGGTTTATAGCAGCACTAATACCCAGCAGAGATAAAAGCAGCCTCCTTGGTAGCATCAGAGGCTCCTTGGAGACCGCTGGTCCCTCTCAGTGTACCCCAGGCAGATTTTGGGGGTAGGAGCATCTCCTGTCCCTTCCACCAAGGTGATATCAGGGGGGACGATATCCAAGTGGGGTCCCTAAGGAGCATGAGTTGCACCCACTGTCCCAAACCAAAGCCTGAGTACCCCAGCAGCGGCAATAATCTGATTTTTCACTGAAATATTGCCCTATGTCCTGGACACTTTGGAAAATTGGGGAAAAACTAACCACAGGTCTGGATCCACCCAGCATCTCCAGCCTGCTCAGGAAATTATGTCTTCTTCCCATGGCAAAGTTTGATTAACACTCTCCCCCTTCAAGTTTTTTCAGACCTTCGTTAAAAAATGAACACGGAAAAGCCAAAAACATTTATTTTCTGGCACCAGAACTCCTCTGGGGAGAGTAATTCCCACGTAATGGATCGCATTGCTGGGGAGGTGCAGCTTCGGATACAAATTGAACGGGCAGCCCGGGATCGTTACGAAGGGAATCCTTTGCTAAGGCTCGAGGATGCAGCCTCAAATCGTGGCTCTTTTTTGGCTCCCAAAAAATAACATTTTCCCAAGTGCCAAAGAGCCTTTAATCCTGATGGGATTTAGGGCTTAAGTTTCCTAAGCAATTTGGAAACGCGGCCCGGGAATGATTCTCACGTATCACTGAGAGGACTGGCGTGGATTTAGGGAACACCAAACATCTCCTTTTCTTGTGCAAGATTTATTGCACGTGGATGCCTGCAGGGTTGGGGCTCTGCTGAGATGGTCCCAGTGCTACAGGGCTCCCCCTTTTTGATATGAGCTGCTAATGGCTACTATAATGTTAAAGTGGCTACCAAAACGCTGCGAGGCCATTGCCAGAAGCTTCCCATCCCTCCAGAGAACAGCCATCAACTGCATTTTTGGAACAGCTCATCTTTACCATCACAAGCCCTATTTCAGTTAGCAAATACACCCAGGACGAGGGTAAAACAGCTCTTGGAGGTATTCAACACCAAAAACACGCACAAGGAGGTATTTCCCGACCCTGTTTTCACATTTCTTGACAGGAATGGCAGCAGCTGCAGTGAGAGTGGAAAGGAAAAGCCTGGCCTGGAGCTCTTTGATATGTTGGTAAGCTCTCCTGAACGCCCGCCCGCCTTTGGATCGAGGATCTGGGTCACCGCTTCGCCTGTCAAGAAATATATTTGGGTTTTGTGAAAAACGTCAGCGCAGAAAGAAAATGTTCCCTTTGATATTTCTCTTTAAAAGGTTTCGGGCTCCCTTTGAAAAGAATATGCCAGAACTTTGCAAGTGGAGAAATACCCAGTTTGGACATTTCTAACAGAAAACGTGTATTTGAAAATACTATTTCCCCTCCGCTAGGATCCCTCTCATCTCGTCTCCCCCCTCCCTCTGCTTGCACAGCAAATTGTTTCCATCTCCAGATCAGCGTCTCCTCAGCCCAAATTCATTCCTTCACCTCTGCCAGGTGCAGCTTGGGTTTTGCTGCAGAAACCGGTGGATGTAGAGGAAGACATCGCAGTTCACCGAGGACAAGTCACGGCTTTAACCCAGCACTGAGCATTTATTGCAATTAATAATCATTGCTGTTATTAGCATACAACAGTATATTGATGTATATTAGCTTTTATAATCATTATTATGCTTTAGACCAAAGATGTGGCCCAATTTACCCACATCCAAGGCTTCTCTTTGGCCGTGTCACCTCTGTGTCCCCACCAGGAAACAAGGAACCCCCCCTCCAAAAGCCTTCAGGCTCCTCAAATGAATGGCACTATTGAAATGGCCTTTGCTAAACATATCTCTGGCTCTGAATCGCCACACAAGTGATTTGTTTTGGATGCTTCAAGTGACCAGTAAAAGTTTCCCTTGTTTTCATCCTCCCAGCCACAGCAGAATGCTCTTCCCCTGCCAGGGTAGCCAGAAAAACAGGAAAGGCCAGGAAAAAATCGCCCAAAAAATAGGTGTCGTGCCACTCACAGCCACCATTCGCCAGCACACGTGGGGTTTGCTGCACCCACCAGGAAAATCACGGATATTTGGAGGCTGAAAATAAGAACTAAAAGCAAGGAAATGGTTGGATTTGTCATCTGGGGTACACCTGTGTGCCATTTCTTGTAGTGAAACATTTTCAGAGTTCCACAGATAGCAAAACGCACCACAAATTCACGCTGCTTTTGCAAACTGTTCTGAAAGGAAGCAATTTTGAGGGAGTAAAAACACTCCCTTGGACTTTTTTCGGACAGCCTAGGCACAGGTTTGGTTTCTTCTCACGCCTATGATTTTCTGAGGCAAAGCAGCCTGTCACTTCTCAATCTTCACCTTTTAAATTTAGCTGAAAGGATCAGGATGGAAATGGATAAAAAAATAACTCCCTACGGAACAAAACGAGTCTTGATTCGATAAGAAACCCTCCAGCTTTTTTATTTTACTAGGTGAGAAAAATCAACAGAATTATTTGGACTGAGCCGCAAGCACTTTCTTAATTATTAAGCTTTTAGGAACTGCCCGTAAACCACAGAAACCTTGATTCACACAGCTCAGGCTTTGTATACCTGACCCGGGAAACCTCGCAGAAAGCAGAATTGAAGATTTCCTCAAAATTCAGTCGAGCCAAGCTTTTTGGATGAGTCCTCGCAGTTGTCAGGGACTTAAAAACAAGGTTTAAACTCAGCCTAAAAAGCTGCAGATGCCACCAGGGGGGTTGGTTTTGGGGTTGAACTTGATGTTTAATAAAATAATAGTATTGGCTCAAGCTTATAAAGGAGTTTTTAAGCTGTTTTCACGTCAAATGGGAAGAGCACAGCTGGGTTGGGGATGGAGGTTTGGTCATCGTCGCTGCGCGTGATTTGGATGCCTTTCGCATCCAAACCCCGGGCTGTGGGAATCGGCAGGGGCGGAGGTGGGGAGGGGAAGTTTGGGTGGACCCCGTGCCGAAAAAGGTGGCTGGGCTGACATCACCCCCCCCAGTTTATGTCGGTTGGGGATGATTTAAAGCAGGCGTGGGGCTGGGTGGGCCTGGGTGCTTATTTGGTGGGCTGCTGCCTGCAGGAAAACCACCCGAAATGATGCTCCGGGGTTTTGGGGGGGCTGAAACTTGGCAGCAACCTAAAAAACAGCCCCAAAACAAGCAGGGAGGGGGAATAAAGCATGAGTTTACTTATACAGCCATCAATCCCAGGCTTTTCCCCCAAAATATTTGGGAAAAGATCCCAATAAGTTAAGGTAGCGCCCATAATAAAGGAAGAAATAAGAGAGCAAACTCAAAGCTCATGGCTATAATTGTAGGGGAGCTTTTTTTTTTAGCTGAATATAATAGGTTTGTGGTTCAAATACGGGAAGGAAAGAAAATAGCAAAGCAGGAGAAACTTGCAGTTCGGGTCAAGCTCTTTGGAGAGTTTTCAGAAAATAAAACCCCAGATATAAACAGAGCAAGTGCTTTGGGTCAATTTAATATTTGCTCTGGTTTAAAAGAGTGTTCTGCTCCGCTTTGATTCACTCGTTTAATTTGGTAGTTTATTCTTTTAGTTCAGTAGAACATTTTATTCTCTTAAGTTTGGTCATTTTTTTTTAAAATCCCCTATACAGAAAGAAGGGTCAAAAGGGTTTCTTTGGAAAAATGTCAAAGCAAAACATTTCTACATCAAAAAAATGACCCCTTCCTGGCCAAAACGTACTTGCCAAATTAGGCTGGTATTTGTGAGTCACTTCTCCACCACATTTTTTAGTGAATTTACCATTTGTCAAACAGAACACAGAAAAGGTTAACCTTACACTAATGAGTTACATACATTTGATCCACTTATACATTACTTTCTCCTCCTTTCCTGTATATTTGCCCCAAAAGATGGTTATACTTTGGGCAGACTTTCTCCTCCTTCGTATGAATTAATACATTGATTTAAATAAAACCTCCCGACTGCCAAAATGAGAAGAAATGGTGAGTCCTTACAGGTGAGCTGTCAATAATCCAGCCCGAATAATGTCCGTTAAATCAGTTTTAAAGGGAAGACTTTGCTTTTATTTAAGTGGGAAAAAGCTCACAGAAAGAATCTGATTTCCTTGAAAGTGTTTCATTGGAAAACAAACAGGCCAAAAGCTGAGAAATCCCATTTTGAGCAGAGGACGATCAAGTGTTGCTCACTAATATTTAATTTCTTGTCCAAGAAAAGTTAGCATTTCCCTTTTCCTTTTTTTTCCCAGCTACACCATGAATGAACATTTTTCCTGGGCAGGCAACACATGGACCTTAATTTTGCATGTAGACACCAACATTCACTCCCAAATGAGGCAGCTCCTTAAAGTTTTATTGGGTTTATTCCATGTTTTCTGACAGAAAATATCACATTTGACTGCAAAAGATGATGGACAAGACTCCACACTGTTCTCCAACTAATTTTATATATATATTATATATACGTGTGTGTGTATATATGTATATATATGTGTGTGTGTGTATATATGTATATATATGCTCTCCACTGCCCAATATAAACACATATTCTCTCTCTAAATCCTTCTTCCTAGCACTCTGTTACATGACAGGATGCTCTCTTCACTAAGACTAATTAAACCCCCCACATTTGCAGGTTTAATGGCATAAAACACTCTATAATCAGCCATCCTTATATCAAATTTCAATCTCCCCCACCCCCTGAAGCTCTCTCGGCTCCACCAGCACTTTGGTCTCCCCTGAATAATTCATGTCATTGCCCAAAGTTGTTGTTTTTCCTCTCACCAGCAAGGCAGCCTGTGAATGCACCTGCTTGCTCTTGATTTTGTTAATGAATAATCCCAAATTATCCACGAATCGCTAAATGGCACCATGAGCTCATCGGGCATTAACCACGCATGAGGCAAGCGTAGCAACCAGGCAAAACACAGCGGCCCAAGCTGGAGACCACTGTGGAGATGGAGTTTTTGGGTATTTAACAGCGGGAAACCAAAATATCTTGCCTGGTGATAAGGACATCAGCACTGGGAGAGATGAAAGGCTTGGAATGCGTGTGTAGCGCTTGGGGATTTCACTCTCACCCTGACAAGCTTCGTGAGACTGGGTTAAATCCCATTTCCCCCCTTTTTTCCCTTATTTTCCCTTCTCCTTCCTGCTGTTCGTCCCATCTTCCCCATTTCTGGGCTGTTCGCTGCAGTAGAAACATCTGCGGGATGAGACAAACTCTTCCAGGCAATGCTTTTTCAAGGGCATCAATGGCAGAAAAGTCTCGATTCGGGGGAATTTTTTGACTTAATTTAGATACAAACAGCAGAAAATTCTGATAACTGGTTTAGATATTGAGGGAAAAAAGCAATTAAATGCCTTTATTTCCCTTTCCTGCTCCTATTCCTAGTCTCAAGGATTAGGATTAATAACAACCAAGAGATGGGTTATGGGCTCTTTAAGTCCTTTACATACACAGACACCAAATTTAAATGACATTGTGGGGGCCCTGAAGTGACTGAGGGAAACTGAGGCACTAAAGGAGTCTTGCCCAAAGCCTCAAGCAAACCCTGAAGCAAGGCCAGGGGCTCCAACCGCATTAAACTTCATTTAATCACAGACCCATTTCTCCTCCCCACCGCAGGAGCCTGGTGTGCTCCATTCCCAATGATCAAAGCCAGCAGGAGCTGTAAAATACGGATGGTTTACAGTTATCTAATCATTGGCTTCTCCGTCCCTAGACACGCTGGAGCCCAAGGTTTGAGTCCCACAGGATTCGCAGCGTTGTTTTGCTTTAGGAAATTCCCTTCTGAGAGCTTTAAACCCCAGCTCTGCACTGGGGAGATGTTTCCAGGTAAGGAATTGCAGCCTGGCCCCAGAATATCATTTATTTTCCTCTGTTTTGAGGTCCACCGTCTCCATCACACATCCTCGTACTCCATGTTAACATTCTGCAAAGTGCTTTGGCACATTTACATGGAAAGAGACTAATTTCATATTAAAATATATTTAAATATCCTGATAACTCAATGGCTTGCACAACACTTCTTGATCTGGAAGCAATGCAATGATTAATGCTAAGCAAAAACCACTTTTGTAAGCTGTAAGTGGTTGTGTGAAGAAGGGCTTAACCAGCAACTCAAAGCTCAGCCTTATTTAAGTAAACCCCACTCTACCAGTAAAGCCTTGACCACAACCTCCTCTTACTGGGCTGGGCATGAACTTCTTAGCAAAATCCAAGCAAAACGCCAAAATCCGGGGCAGTTTTCCCTCCAAGCATGGCCCTAAAGACACATTTTTTAACCAAAATGTTTATTTTTGTTATCTTCTTGCTTTCCTGCATGGCTCAGGAGCAAAATCGGAGTCCAATACCATGTCTACTTAGCAAAAAACTGCTCTGCTTGTTATTTCGAGATGCCATTCCCCACTGGGGCTTTGCTGCTGGAGTCAAATATTTATCGTGTCTGGAGTAAGCAGCTTGTAAAAGGCAGAGGTGGGAAGTTTGTTTTGCTTCTTGAATAGGCTTTGAAGCAAAGTGGGGTGTTTTTGCCTGATTTGTGAGGTCTAAAAGTCCCCAAGAGGCAAGCAGGATCTAAAATCATCCAAATTTTAGCTGGCCCTGAAGAGACAAACATGGACCCAATGCATCTTGGACCACAGCAGCAAAGCTCGGCCCAGTTTTAAGCACAGGAACTCACGCAAATGAACTCCACCTCACTACAACACGACAAACATCCGCAAAGTCCAGCCCAAAGCGCAACGCTTCAGCCAAAAACGATGGGGTTTTGTTGTTTTCAGCCCTCCTCCAAAATAATCTGATTTTTGTTCCCCACTGAATGCTGAAATATTCTGCAGAAACATCTCATTTTCCAGCCAACTCAGAGCAACTCCTGGTGCTAAGACCTACACAACCCATTTCACCATAAAGTGGGATATTCGGGTCAGCTCCATCAATGCAAGCAGAGCCTCGGAGACACAACCAACACTGCCCAGTAAAGAACGTGCAAACCACTGCATTTATGGGCTGGATATTCCCAGTAAAGAGTGATAATTACAGGCTTGAAAACCAGTTTGCAAGAGCAAGTTGTGTCAGGAGGACAGCAGAAAATGGAAAATAATAAAGAGTGGATTATTCCTTCTTGGCATCCTTCACTCTTGACTGGGTCCCTGGTTTGCTTTCCATACTCATTGCTTACTAAACATAAGGAAAACCAAATTATCCAAGGCCAGACTTGCAGCTTAATTCTGCAAAGCCACCCCCTTGATTTTGCTAGGTGGGATTTAAGCAGCAAACACAGGAAGATCCCAGGGCAGGATTAGGCCTTAAGCAAATGCATCCCTTTCCCCATAACAGCTTGCAAGAAATATTTAAAAAACCCTAAATTCCAGTATATTCCATTACACCATTTAGTCTCCCATTAAGGCTCCCAAGCATGCCTTTAATTTAAGCTTAATAAAGCTGTTATTGTCCAGTCATTAATGGCTGCTTATTAAAACCATATTTATTGCATAGGGCGCTGAGAGATCTCACAGAGAGTGCCCGAGGCAGCGATCCCTACCTCCACCCCATAGTGTTTAATGAGAGATACATGTGTACAGGGTCGTTAATTCACAGCCAATGTGGTTCTAATAAGCACTCGGGTCTCAGCTGAGGTACCTGTATGTGCACCAACACACCATGTAAATGAAATGCAGATTTATAAATCATTTTGACAGCATTCACAGTTGCTTTGGGACAGGATGAAACCATATTAGCGTGACACTTAGCAAAAATAAGGGGTTTTTCCCTATATTAACAGTTTTTAAGGTGTTTAGTATGGGTGATGGGCAGCATCCAGAACCCATCGCATCCTCTCTGCTTCCCAGCATTACCCCTAATGAGGCACTAGGACTGCAGGCCTGAAAATGGACTTTATCCTATTCCATGTCTATAAAAACCACAGAGATTGCTGATTTCGGTACCATAATCCAAAATATTCAAATATTAAGATCCTCAGCCACACCGTAGATAAGAAAAGCACACAATGATGAAGAAGGAGGTGAGGTTACAAGCAATCTGCTTACCTTGGCACCCAACCCTCTCCTCCCAGAACACCATATGAACCAGTTTCCTAAGGCACCAAAGCAGATGAGACCACAGGAGAACTGTTTGGGATGGGGATTTGCTATGAATTTTGTGGGTGCTGTGTGCCCAAAGCCCTGCTGAGCACCTCAGGAGCCACCAGCTTATTTTGAGAGGGGGATATATGTCCCTCTTTGGGACTATTTACCAAATAATGATGGACAAGACATGGACCCCTATCTGCACCACTTCGCCACCTCCCCAGAGCCACCCAGCCACTTATTTGGGTTTATTTGCCCAGTTCAATGAGCCTTGCTGTGTCTGTCAGTGGGGTTTTGAGGGCTGATTTTTGAAGCATTCAAAAATGCTTTCACCCCCTACTTTCCCTCGAAGCAGCTTAAGCCAGAGGTTGGGGACAGGAGGGGAAATGATGCCAAAAAGGCTCCTAACAACCCCCTTTGGAGACAAGGTTTATACACTCAGCTGTCCCTTGTAAACCAAGCCCTGTGTGAGGTTTTTTTTCTCCCAAAACTTCCAATTCCCCCTCCTGCTTTGCTCACATTGCAAATATGCAGAGGAAAAAAAATACCTGGGGACAAAAATGTCCTTTTGTGCTGCAGGAGAAAGAGGGCAAGAGGAAAACTAAAATAAGATAGAGTGCAAAAAAGCAGGAGAAGCATCAATATCACCTTGGACTTCCCTTCTTGGAGGGCTCTCAAGAGGAGTCCCATGAAGGACAGGGAGATATTGCTTCTCAGAGATGCTTTATTGGTGCTAACTGGGTGGGATCGCACTTGTTTCAGCTGCAGAGGGGGCTCGTCCCGCTTGCATCCTCTCCGAGGCTTTTGGTGAGAAGAGAAGACAGCCACCGTCGCTGCAGGACCTGACGTGGCCCAAACGCTTTGGAAAGGGAAACGCTAAGCACTTTCTGGCTTGGAGCGGGATTAAATAAAGCAGAGTTTGCTCTGTTGTGGCCAGAGCGGATGTGTCAGCACAGCGAGTCTCTAGAGCGAAGGATTTCTGGCTCCAGCTGTGACAGCGGAGAAAAGAGGGTGCCGGAAACACGTGTCCCTGCTGACCAGATGTGCGCTCTCCACGCACCAGGGAGATGAAAACCCAGATAATTCAGCCCAGAGCCGCTGTCACCCCCCTGCCGTGCCAGCCCTGGGTGGCTGGGATGAGGCACGGGGGTGGCAGCAGGTGCCCAGCACTGAGCATTACTCAGAGCATCCTTGGAGGCATCACGTCATGCGAAGGCATCGCCGCTATCAAAGCGGGTGGGAGCCTCCACGCCGGGGTCTCGCTGACGTCTGGGTGATGGATGAGCACCACAGCTCCCGCTACGCTGCCTTCTCCAGCGTGGCCTGGGCCCCGCGCCCGAGAGTTTCGCTCCCTGAGTTAATGGAAATATTATACACATGGAGCTGGCCCCTTCCCAAAGACACTCCTGCCTTGCTGGGGGAAGACGCTTCTCGGTGCTCTACAGAGGGATGCGATGGAGAAAAGGAGCCAAATCCACTTAAAAGGCAGTGGGACACAGCAAGGAGCACTTGTCTGTCCTCCTCGGTACAGGCCGTGTCTGTAAGGCAGGGGCAAGAAAGCAATTGGACATCTGCATCCCAACAAGATTCTTTCCAAGACATCAGGGCAAGGAAGACCCCAAAGCTCATCCCTCACCTCAAGCACAAGGTCCATAAGCATCAGGACTCATCCATCGCCAGACTGTGGCGCACTGAGATGCCAACTAAAATATATAAACCCCCCCAAAACCCCCCAAATCCAAGCTTTACATGGTACAGTGAGCCAAATCTCAACACAGAAGAGGTCAGGGAGGGATTTCTGCCACCAGAGCACCCCCAACAGCCCCACAATTTTAAACCATGTACAAAGCACTGGCCCATCCATCCCAGCTCCGGAGTCCAAACCCGAGGAGGGTCTTGTTTTTATGAAAATGTTTTTTTATTAAAATGTTTCACATCTTCTACAGCCTCCCTGCCAGCTGGATGGCCGCGTTCTCAGGGCAATTATATGCATCATCTAAACATCATCCAAAATGAAAGGACTTCATTTAATTAGGTTACTGAAATGACACGTTTAGATGGAAACAGCCAAGCAGACTTAACAGGATACGTAACGCTCATGTTAGTTTGCATGCATACAGACCATGATCTGAAAGCTTTGGAAATGGAAAAGCAAGATTTCGGGTGACTAGAGAGGCTGTGGACCAGATGTCAGCATAGAAATGATCGGAGATGATCCAAGGAGATGCCACCACTGCCTCACGGGAGGTTACCAAAGGGGAACTTCCAATTTGGCCAAAAATTCTGTGGTTTTTCTCCCTGACAGAAACAGCACTGCTGCAACTGCCACCAAAATTGGTTTTTAACTCCTGCTTTTATTCCCGATTTCCTCTGTGCGGAAAACAAATAGGAAAGAGGTTTTAAAAAGGGAAAGTTCCTTCCCTTCAGCAAAACCAAACCTGTTGTTGAAAAACAAGAAATCTGGCATTTCGGACCAAAACAGAGGTGTATTTCCAATTCTTTCAACTCCTTACTCCCAAATATGAAAAGCCTAAACCAAAGTCTGAATTTTAAGCTTATTTTAGAAGTGTGACAGAAAATACTTCCTATTTCATTACCTTCCAAAAACCACGCTCTGCAAGTGTAAAAGGCAGAAGATGAAGATGCACAGAGCGTCCACAGATGGGAAGGTATCATCTCAGGTGAGCACAGCATTTAAAAACCTCTTGGCACAAACCGCATGTAACCTTTACAGATGATATTTTATCCATTCTGTACAAACAAAATTGACCAAAAGAGCTTTTCTTTCTGCATACACAAGTGTAATATGTGCTGGCAATTAAAAGCCTGTATGCCATATTCGATATTTTCCCAGTGAAACAAGTAAGAAATGAGAAAGTAGAGAATTATCCTTGAAAAACTGATAGGAAAGACAACATTTATGTGGAGAATTACTGGAAAATTTTCAGATTTCACTCCCTGCATCAAGTGTTTTGAAGCATCCTTTTACCTTTTCCTAACGGATGCTGCTCCTAACATCTCCCAGTTTCTCATAGAGAACAAGAACCCAACCGTTCATCATTTTCCTCGCTGCAACCCAAAGTTATCACTAGCAGCAATGCAGCACCTAAAAGCCCTCATATGCAGGACCAAGACCCTTGCAGCAGAAGGCAACGGGCATCATCCCCTCTCCATGGCCCAATCCTGCAGCAGCTTTGCTCAAAACAGGCCGATTTACACCGTGAGCACCTCCTTGGCTCTTCCCTCACTCCCTTCCAGCCAAAAATGTCAGCAATGAGTCACCAGCCATGGAAAGACTAAGCCCAGCTCCTGGCCCTGGCTCCTACGAGTGACACAACTATTTTGGCACTTGGCCTTCGCTCTTTTTAATGTATAGATCTATAGCCCCTCTCACTTTGCACCGGAGGTCTCTCGTAATGTCACACTCAGTCGTCTTCTCTCCCCATCGCTGCGGGATGAAACAGGCTGTGGGGCTGAAGGAGGAAAAATAGAGGTGCTGGTCTTAAATCCTGACACTTTTTGGGATGTGAGAAGCTTCGTGGGGAAGAAGCAAGCTAAGGAAAGCAGTAAAAGGCTCATACTTGTCAGGAAGGTAGCAGGGGACGTAGTGCCAGCCCTAGAAATTTCATATAGCCTACAGCAGTGGGAGCATCCTTTCAAAGAGGTACAAAAGGCAACCAAGAGCAAATGAAATGGGAAATATTACACACTCAGTAGTAAATGCATGCAGGCAGGGGAGGAAAAGGGTATGGGCACAGCGGCAGTGCTGGAGATGAGACTCACGGGGTGCAAATGCCCCCAGAGTGGGGTGCGTTTTGGTTCCTGGTGGCATTTAGGCTGGCAGCAAAGCTTAAGATCAATAATGGCAATTTAAGACTCCTGGCATGCCACACACTCCATTTATGAAGGCATTTAAGCCCAGATGCTTGCCAGGGCATCTTTCAGAAAGGATAATTTACTTTTCTTTTAGCACTGATTTGATGCACCACTCCACCTCACGCTGTCTCCCCACACTTCATAACCCCCCTCCCTGCCGAGACGACTATTCCCTAACCCCAGTCATGCTGGATTTCACTTCCAGCCCTGGCTCTTCCCAGTCCATCTGGGAAAGCTCAGCGTAATCTGCAAGGCCTGTGCATTTACATGCAGCGGAGGTTTAAGCAAGGGGAAAGTGTTCCCAGCAGGTTTTGGGAGAGCTCAACACACCATTTCCAAACCCAGAATCCAGGGAAACCTGGCTGTGGCTTGCACCCTGCAGGGCAGGCACTTCGGGAGGTCTGCGGGGAGGAAAACAGCCCTGGAAAAAAGAAAGAGTCTGAGAAATTTACTGAGCTTGGCTGGGTACGTGGTTGTGCATCAGCACTGGGTAAATGAAGATCTCAGGAAAAGGCTGGTTTGGCTCAAGCCAAAACAAACTCTTTCCAAAAACGAATAAAGAAACCAAAAACCCAGCTCCGTGAATGGCCTCAGCCCCTTCCCTGCTGCTTCCAAACGGCACTTTTGGTGAGTTAACTTTTTGGACCTCCTACAATGAAAGGGCCACTGCCGAATACGACCAGGGCAACCGTGAGCACATTCAAATAAACACTCTCCTTGTGTATATTTGAATCTTTCATCATGTACTAAGTCTCTGTGTAGGACTTTTGTTTGTATTTGTAAACTCTGAGATAAAGGTACTTGGAAAGTTGACTTCTTTCTAACACTGCACACCCAAATAACCAGGGAGCACGAATCCCCTACAGACCTGTTTACCTTCTCCCCATATTCCTCTTATTTCAATATCCTCCTGCCCAAAAGCAACAACAACAAAGCAAGCGAAGGAAATGGCACACAAACAGCCTTGCTAGCACGATGCCGGCCTGCAGAAAGCTCAAGGATTCAAACCGCAAAGCCAGCCAAGAGATGCCAGAAATGATTGCGGGACTGGCAACAGCAAGAGATTAATCACGTTTAATGATACTTTCGCCCCCCAAATTAATTTAGGCCTTCATGAACCATTTGAATTCAAAACGGGTGAAGAAAACTGGCAGCGAATCCCAATGCACGGCCTCCCTGAGCAAAGGGGATGGCAAAGCTCCTCCTGCCATCCACTCCTTTTCTGTTTAATAATGGCACCAGCACAGATGAACACAAGGAAAAACAACCAGCGCATTCCTCCAAAAAAACTCCTCAAAGAGCTGCCTTGTGAATTATACGCACAGAAAATCATTTGTGTGGGCTCTTATTTTATCAAAACCATCCCACTTCCTATGTCGATAAAGGGCCATTACCAGTTACATGATATTTCTGGCTTGTAACTTGATGTCTTGCCCATATTTCTTTGCGCTGGAATCAAAAATGTCTTGTCTGTGAAGCGCAGGTCAAATAATCTGGGTTTTACAGTTGTTGGCAGCTCAGAGATTGGGGTTTTTTTTCCCCTTTCACAATTGCTTGCTTTCTTAGACCAGACAACATCCCCGTCCTTGGTTATCTCTTCTCTCCAGTAAAGGTTTTCCCTTGATGAAAACCCTGATTAATATACAGCACAAATCCAGGACAAGTCTCCATTGATTGCTGCAGGAGCCATGGGCATAGAAACCCCTTAATTCCTAAGCATTTACAGGTATTTCAGGGACTGTCAGCAAGAAGCATGACCAGGGATTTATCAGATCCCAAGCTGTTTGCAAACACTTTGAATCCAACCTCAAAAGACCACTTTTCTTCCTCCTGGACACACAAATAAAGCATAATTTCCCCCAAAGTGATGGGGTTACACCAGTGCAGGACCAAAGGAGAAGGGGAAGGAGATGCCCTGGCTGCATCCCTGCTCCAGGATTAATTTTCTGACCACTTGAGCTCTGCAATAGCAGAGTTTTGCTTGCAGCAACAAATGTCAGGTTTTATTAATTGCACTAAATACCTCCACGTTGATGTTTCTAGTGATTTCTTGGTCTCTGGGAGCTGCTGATGTTGTGCCTCTCCTCTCAGGCTATTTGATATCATGATACACCCGATTCTCCTCAGTGCCTTTCTGCGCTTTTCCTGCT
>NW_010175718.1:24755-38495 GCF_000695765.1 Mesitornis unicolor
CATTGCCTTTGTAATTCTTCACCTCTGTGCATCAGAGGCTTCCTCCGGCTTTCAACCGAAGCCAAAATTGTCCTTGTCCAGCTGGGGCTGCCATTAGTTTTAGTTCAGCTTCAGTTTAATTTCATGTCCGTCTCGCTGTGGATGATGGGGATGAGGCAGATGCTTTGCCATGGGGCTCACATCCTTACCTTCAGAAGCACCGTAAGCAGGACCGGGTTATATATTACCCAGGTCATTTTGAATCTGGACAGGGGAAAAAGTGCAGAGTAGCTGGGATCCTAGCTCTGCTGTAGTTTAAGAGAGAAATAAGGGCCCTTGTGTTTATTTCACAGCTCTCTGGGGGTTATTCCAGCACTACGCTAAGTGAAAACAGATGCGCTGAATACACTCACATCTTCAGGACACCGTCTCCAAATATCTTGGAAGTCAACATCCTTCAAGGAGCATCCCATTCCCCAAAAGGTGAGGTTATTCCTAATGAATGTCTCCAGGGGAGCAAGAAAAGGGAGGTGGAATTTCTGCACATGCAACCGAAAATCCTGGAGATGGTTCTTGGCCTGGCCGCGCTAGTAATAAGGACTAATTTTTGAGAGCATAACTCATGCTGGTGGGAGATAAGAAAGGAATGCAGCTTCCCCCTGAGATTTAGCCTAGGAGAGAGTTGTCCTCCGAGATCAGAGCAGAAATCACCGAGTCAACAGCAGAGGCCAGTCACCAATAATAAATCCAGCCGCGGCAGAGCAGACCCCGGATCGGTGGAGCGAGGCACCGTCCCACCCCGGCGGGAAAGCAGGAGCCATGCCAAAGTCTCGTCCCAGAGCACAAGGTTGGTGTTTGCAACACAAACTCCATTTAAACAGCGGGTCATTTATCTCTGTTACGAAGCAACCACGTTCCTGCAAGGTGAGGCAATGGGCTTGCGGATGGGAAAATGGGGTAGTTCTTCCAATAGTGGTTGTTGTGGCACTCCTTTTGGGGAATCATCAAAGAGGAGGGAGAGAGACCCTCATGTTTCATCTGAAAAGCTGCTTCTTCATTTGCTCTGTCAAGATTAAGTTAAGCTTTTGGATTGATTCAAAGACTTGTCCACCTTGGATCTTGGAGATAACCTGAATCCCAGCACCTCAGCTTGCCTACATCACACTGTTGATGTACAATCCCCATATCCCTGATCACTCAGAAACCCTAGATAATGTAAATTAACCTCCTTGCCCTGTCCTTCACACTTTGGCTGCCTAAATTCCCCGTTCTAACTCACACCAGAGGAAGGTTTTCCCCACTACTTGTCTTAAATGAGCATGCAATTCTGGCCCACATCATTAGTTTGCCTCACATTATTCACTTATAACATCGTGATTCTTAAATACATGGCTAAATCATATACATGTGCCCAGTATTCATCCTGTAATAAAGAAATAACTTTTTAGTTGGGAATCCTGACCCAAATACTACAAACTTGGTAAAATCCTTCGTGTCTGTCCCAACCCTTCCAACCCCAAATCTGGGTTTTAAAGGAATTTAGGTCTTCTTAACCTAGGTACACACTCAAGAACTGCCATATACAAAACTGTATCCCAACCGTTGGTGTAACACCACCATTCCACAGGACGTTTCCCATTCCCTGTGCTTTCCCAGTCTCTGTGGGCTACATTCACATCTCCCTCTCCTCATCCCTTACAACATTATTTTGGCAGCCGAGCCCTCGCCGCAGCAGGAGAAATGGGCTGACAAAACTCCCAGTGCAGCCTGGTCCTTCCCTGCTGTTTCGGGATGCTTGCTGGTCTATAATGCCACTGCAGCCAGGTGACATCATGGTCAGGGGTTATTAAATACTCTTCCTTGCAGAGCATGACAGCAAAGAAACACATTATGTGGATAGAAATACATGATAAAATACATGGCAGCAATTCTGCTGTTGGTACCGCTATAAACCCCACCGACTACAGCAGAGCATCCCCACTCAACCAATGTATACAACCAGCCTCTAAATATGCCATTTTGGCTTTTATTCCCTACTTTTTCATAGAAGACAGCTTGTTCTTGTCTCTTATCTTTGCTATCAAGTGCTGTGTGGACTACAGGGAGCTGCAGCAAAACAGCTGCTTGTTAATGTTAGAGGGGCCACCAGAAGTCTTGTTGGATGCGTTTTTCTTGCTCCACATGGAAAATGTCTGTCTCAAGTGGCTCTAGGGCCCTGCCTAACATCTACTAAGGGCTTGCTGACCCAGGACACTAAGGAATAGCCACCTGAATCCTCCTGGATTGTATTAGCTTAATGGTATTAAACTAATGTGTGGGGTTATGTTCAAATCTGGGGTCAACACAGTTGTGTCTCTGACTTCCTCACTTGAATTAACATATTAACTCCGAAAAACCTCCCTGAAAATGAAAGCAGAAAGACGGTGCTGCTCCACAGGACTCACCATTGAAGGACACCACAGATCTCTGGAGAAAGGGAGCTGAAACCCAGCTCTTCCCCATGGATCAGCGTCCCCGGAGCGCTCGCTGCACCTGCTCTGTATTTATAGATCGCTCCAGTGGGAAAAAGCCAAGGCGATGGGACTGTGGAGAAAACGGGCTGGGAAAATCAGATCTCAGCTATGCAACGCTGCATTTTTCTACAGGCATATTAAATAAAATCTTCTATATTAAACCAAAGCCACATTGTTGAAATCCTAAGGGGCTAGTCCAGTTTCCTATCCAATCCCACATCTCCCCAGTGCATCTAAAAGCTTTGTGGGGGCTTTTTACATATCAGAAAACATGCTGTTACAAGAGAGTTACCCACTGCATCGGCAAATTGGCAAAGACAGGCATTTCTGCCCCAGCAAGCACTGTGAAATCTGTTACTGGAACGGGGATGTGCTTATTAATGAAAGTCAGAGCAGCTATGAAGCTAAGAAATTGAGTTTCAGCATCAGCTTTCCCATTTATTGGCAACCATACCTCTTGCTCAACACCCAGTGATTGCTATCAGCTCAGGAACAGAGGTACAGGAAGGGTTCATGACAGCAGAAACCCCGATTTTGGAGCAATGGGCTCCCAGCAGTGACCAGATCTTGCCAGCCATAACATCCCAACTGATAGGAAAAACCACCTGCATCTTTTACTGTCTCCCAATAAGATAGAATAAGAGGAATAACCTCAAGCAAGAAGGGAAGGAAGGCTTTTTGGGATCCACGCCACCCAAAGCATACCTTGTGCTCAATGAACTGTCTTCCCAGTTTCAAACCCACCTTGTTAACTCCAGTGGGACCGCGCCAACACAACTGAGGACCCATCTCAGCCCATTACCTGGACTCCACCACCTCCAAAGTCACTTTTTCCAAAGGCCGTTTCCCCCATTCACCACCCTGCCATAAAAAAAACCACCCTGCAAACACCCAACATTAAAAACCTGCTGGGAACACACTGGGATTTGTAGCAGCAAACACCAGCCAGTGTGACAGAGACATCACCA
Source organism: Mesitornis unicolor (assembly GCF_000695765.1). NCBI lineage: Eukaryota > Metazoa > Chordata > Aves > Mesitornithiformes > Mesitornithidae > Mesitornis > Mesitornis unicolor. Next base: position 28,216 of record NW_010175718.1, read on the forward strand.
AATAGCTATGCTAAGAGCTCTATTTTTAAACCCTCGCCTTGGCTACCTATTAACTCCTTTCCTCCTGGGGGCGAGGCGCAGAGATTCCTTGAAGTTTGCAGAAAGCAGCAACCCCAATTCCTGCCTTTTAAGCTTTACGATTTGTTTTCATCTCCGGGAGGGAAAACTGCACCCCCTGGGCTTCGTTTTGAGCCCGGGCTGTGTTGGTTTTGGACAGGCCCATACTTTGCACTGGCACCGGGTTGTTATGCCAGCTGCTCAATGGCAACACACCTGTACACAAGCTGGGGCTGGGGGTTGCAAAGTAACCAAGGGGCCATCGTAATGATGACGGTGATGTCGGCATGACCTCATGGTTTGTTTTAGCTGGGTGATGTGATACGATGGAGAGCACGTGTTTGCTCAGCTGGGCCCTCCAGGGGACCGGGCTGACCTCCACTGGTCCGGAGGTGGACACCTGTATGGAGGAACCGGAGCCCTTCACCCATCCTTAATGAAGTCGCATCTCTTCCCTGCTGATGTATAATCAGTTTTCCTCTTGGAGAGATTTATTGGAAGTGGTTTGGGGTTTGGTTTGGCTTTCAAAACCGATGAAAAGTCTCTAATTCTCTCTTTTGGAAATCTGTTCCTTACTAGAGCTGCCTACACAGGCCAGGAAGCTACAAACCCAATGGCATCCACATAAAGACTGGGAAAACATCTCTGCGGCAAGCTGAGGGCTCGTGCAGGAAAATATGAGACACATTTACGTAATAATTATAACTCACACTCGCACAGAACCTTTCAGCAGGGGATTAAAAAGCACTTTGCGAACATTATCGACCGCAATTCTTCGACGAGGTAGGTATGGCTCCTCCCGTCTCCACAGGAGGAGCCAAAGCAGAGAAAGGTGTTTTTCCAGCCCATGCTTTCAGAAAGCAGCCTGCACATTTGGAGGCCTCGGTGTTTGGACGCTGAAAATGAAATCACAGGCTTCCCCACTGGATTCGGCACCTGCATTTCACAGAGGTGACAACTTGAACCCCCATGAATCAGCTCTGAAACCTTTTGAGAAAGGCAACCAAGGGGCTCAGGCACCAAAGAGCAGCGACCACTTTTGGAAATAAGATTAGGATGAGAGTCCAGGAGTTGTAATCACCAAAGCCTGGGTATAAATGCATTAATTCACCATTATTGTTGTGCTAGCTGGGCGAAAAAATATAACATGGTTTCTCAGTCTTCATGCTTTAGGGAATTATCAGATGCACCATGGAGAACAGTTCACCCCATCTTCATTTATGTTCGAGTTTGCCAATAATATTAATAGATTTTTGCTCATCCCCCAAAGCTCAGCTACTGAATTGGAAGATACCAAGCTACACTAAAGGCAAAAAATAATTTGGAATCAATGCACATTTAATGCTCTAGAGATCTCCTTCCTCTTCCCTTGCAAACAGGACTTAACATAGAAAGCAGGAGATGCCAACATGAGTAAAGAGTTGCAGCCATGCCCCCACGCCATCTCCTCAAGCCACAGAGTCTTTGAAAAGGTCCAATACAGGCCCTTTGGAGCATTTATTTACAGACCGCTCTTGAAGCATGGAAAAGCCATGGGTAATTTGATATTTAGATGCATTATGACCAAGAGAAAAAGCGGCACAGAGCTTGCTGCAAGGGTTAATTCACCAGCCCTGCTCCTAACACAAACATGTACAGGCCTCAATTACGCTACCCGTGTTTTAAAGCGACTGTAAAACGTATATTGCATTGGCAAGATAGTCAAAAGCACCCCTGGGACCTGTGCTGTGAACGCCTTAAGGAGGTTTTACTTGAGTCGATGCTTATTTTTCTGCTTGGGTTTGGTTTTGGGTTTGTTTTTATACTTATCCAATACATCTGCGTTATTGTGAAGCATGTGCATAAGCTCCGGGAGATTAAAGAACTTATCTGCAAGTACTTTACCTATATAAATAGATCGCCCTGGACCAGAGGTATCATTTCCAGGATGCCTGAGCATCTGTCATCTCTCCCCCACTCATTGCCAGCACAGCACAAGTCCCTAAAGCTGTGCCGAAATGAAGGCATCGAGTCCCAGCTCACCGGGTGCTTTCGAAAGCTTTGCTCTAAAACCACTCCAATCTCAGCGTTTTTTTCCCCCAGTTTCAGCACAACCACTCCTCAGGCATGCAAAGTAGCCTTAAAATGTGGCCGTACTCAGCAAAGCGACTGTATAAAAATGACACCTCATTACCGCAAACATCTGCCCCACATGTTCCTGGTGAGTCATATTCACTCCATTTACAGAGCAGAAACACAAACACATGTTTTTATTCCTCCGACCAACGCGGTGCCGGCGCAACCTGGGAAAAGCCCGTGAGGGGTCCCCGCTGCCTTGCGTTGTCATCACAAAACGCGGTAACAACACAACAGCTTCCCCACGCGCCGCCCTCCGCTCTGACAAACGCTCTCATGCCTTTTGCACGTAGGGAAATGGAGGCACTGGGGTCCAAAAGGATTTTCTCAAGATCAAGAGCAGAGCAATGAAAGAGCTTTTTTGTAATATTGAAATGCTGATGTCTGCAGCAATAGGGGTTGGAAAGCTTCAGGTACTCTTGATAGGACCATCCCCACAATAAATTCAAGGTATCATTGCCCTAGGCTTAGTAGTGTTATTGCATTAGGTTAAGAATAAATAATACACAAAACAGCCTGCTGATTAGCCCTGGGAGCAGCTCTTATTGCCATGTATCGAATGGGGAAACTGAGGCACAAAGCCACATCGAGCAGAGGCCCACTGACTGAATTGAGTTCACAGCTCAATACACAGAAGTATTGAGTAATGTTAAAACACAGAATGTAAATGTACACGGGTGCTTCTGCTTGAGTAGATGTGACCTTTCCAATTTAGGTGAAATAGAAGCACAAGGAGCCTGACAAAACCAGGCTTGGCTGCACTGTGATGCGATGGAGCAAGCTCTGACACATCCCCAAATTGGGAGATGAACGATCAGAAACCAAACTGAGATCCTCATCCACATCCCAGCAACTTCCAAAGGACCCTGGATAAAACCTAGGAGCGTAATCCAGAGTTTTTGTGCCAAAACACCTTTACCAGCCTTAATCTGCACCATGGAGAGGCCAAGGAGAGCAGGCTTGGCAGCACACGTTGCCTTTGGTGAAGGCGGGAGATGAACAAGGGAAATGGAAATTCAAATGATGATTGGGGTGTTTTTACACCTTAGTACAACACAAAACAGAGAGCTGGACCCAGACCTGCAGCAATTTAAGGATCACAGGTGGGGCCAGACCTTGCAATGATGCCTCAGGTGTTGCTGATGACCACAACCCTGTGGTGTGGATGCTAAGCAGATGAGATGCCCTCTCATCCTCAAATGTAACTGAGCAATGTGAGATTATCCAGCACTAAAACGCATCTGCCTTCCAGTCACAGCATCCAAGGGCAAGGCAGAGCTGGGACAAGGCAGTTTTTGAGGCTGAAAAGGAAAATTTGAAACTCAGAGGTTGTTCTGACCTCCACTTCTCCATGTGTTTCTCATTTTGACCCTGCCTAATTTCGTACCCACCCTCCACTTGCCATGGAGGGTGGTCACACAACCTCCGAGCATTGACGGTGTCCAGAGCCTGTCCAAGATCATGCTTTGGCATCTACGTACAGGCTACTCCAGCCAAAAATGGCATGCAGGGCACAGGCCCTGATTGGGAAAAGCTGTTTCCCAATGAAAACCAGTTACAGGACAACTGGTGCATTCTGCCAGGAGGTTTATTTGGGATTATTTTTTTTTTTTTTGCAAAACAAAACTAAAGCCAGAAAAATGTGTGATTTTTATTGCTGGTGAAAGGTGCTGGATTTGCACTCGCAGAGGAAGCACGGGATTGTGCAATGGGCTGGGGAGAACCGATCTCCCCATCTGATGGAGTTTTGCTGTATCCTCAATTTCTTCACATCCACATCACAGCAGCAAGAACACAGAATTAGCTTTTTGGAAAGGATTTTGCATTAGCTTTGATAACAAAGCAGCCAGCTTCTGACTGTAAACCAGAATATCCAATTTAGATTTGTTAAATTTTAAGTATCCCTATTTCTCCCCTGAGATTTAAGGGAATTTAAGGACTAAGAAGCACTTAACTCAAATCTCTCAAGATGAGGGTAGCAACCAGCATGGTACGCACGCCTTAGTTGGGATTGGACCTGAATTTTACATCAGAAGTAGTGTTGATAAAGACCTCACCATTAATTTACATCTTCCCATCTCTGATGGGGTAATGGCTTGTGGTATTGCCAACCCAAGAGTTGTCACAAAGCTGGGGTTGCTTGACACCACCAATGTTCCCTCCATCGTTTATCTTGGCCAGTGAAGAACTCACACACACTTGATTAATTTTTATTTAGGGGAGCAGCAGCAAATTCCAGGCCACAACACGGGGATGGAAACCATCATTGCTGATCATGCAAGATGTCTTCATGAGGTCCCCAGAGCTTGAACCCTCCCCAGGGCACGGGCGGTTGCACCAAAGCTTGAGCATGGCCCAACATGCAGCAAAGAAAAGGGCTGGGATGGAGTTTAGGCAGTGCCAGGACACGATAGCTCCAAAAAACTCACAAGCCACAAAATAACCTCCCCAGCCATGTACAAAAACAATCATTTTGGAAGAGCCTCCTGCGAGTACATACACTCATTTACACTCTGTTGTTATTATTATACATGTTATTCTCCGCTGGTGATGAAATCCATATGTCTGCTTTTCCCTTCGTTCTTTCTCCATTACTATCCGCGGCTTTGATTTATTTCCTGGCTTTCTGAATTGATTATTCAGAGCCATATAGGAGGGAAAACACGATACTAGAAACAGAGACAAAGCCGTAAGCAAAAACAAAAGGCCACCGCGCCAAGAATCACACATCTGTGGTGTCTCTCAGATGGGGGAAAACACGGAGCTGTTCTCCAAAAACGAAGCAGACAGGGATTTACGACAAAAACGATGGTAAACTAAACTTATTGGGCAAGGGTTAAGAAATGAAGGACTCCATCTTATAAACACTAAAGCACATACTTAACTCTATTTCGACATCAAAGCCTCCTCACGTGAGGAAAGTTCTTGAGCATGTGTTTGCGGGGCAGGAGGGGTCAGCGTCGGCCGTAAACGTCTGAAAAGGCCGGGATCGAGAGCGCAAATAAGCACGGATTAAAAATAACCAAAGGAGAGAAAGCTGGCGTGGAGCTCTTGGCAGCTAAAATAACAATAGTAAAAAGCCCACATAAATTAAAACACCATTAACGTTATATATGCGAGGCATCCTCACTCAGTCCCTTTGGTTGCCAGACTGAGCGATGAGACCGTCTTGCTGTTGGGACTTTTGTTCTCTATCACCCCTCTGGCTGCACGTCCCAAATTGGAGCCTTGACTATGAGAAAACAGCTTTATTTGCTTAAATCTTCTCAGCCAAATTAGACAGCCTGTAAAGCAGGATCAGCATCGATGGTTACATCTCCCAGCAGGACCCTTGATGGGTTGTTTCTGCCATAAGAGCGCCTAATGTAGAGGGAGTAAAAGGTTTTCAAAGCTAAAGTGACTTCTCTACGTTGGCACCTTACCCTTTGAGATAAATTCTCCTCTATTAGATTTATCTCAGCAAAATAACATCTTGTATAAAGTTTATTATGGCTCAAAACTGCACTTGCAAATGTTAGACTTCCCCCTCGTCCAGCTTTCGCCAGCTCAGAACAAGAGCAACACCCTGAAACGTCAAAGCTGGAGCTGGAAAAAGTTAGAGACAGCGAGAAAGTGAGGAAAAAACCCACTTACCCACAACTTGCGACTTTCCTGTGGGAAAACAGAGACGATTTTCTTTGTGGATAGCTGTCAAAAAAGGGATTTTTCCCATAACTTGCTTTCTTTCAGGGGAAATGCTGGAGTTGCAGCCAGCTCTATTCGAAAGCTCTTTGGTTTCCAGTATTAGGCTGGGAATATAATAAAAATAAGCTTCTTTGGAAGAGTGCTGGGATTTCTAACTCCTAATAGAGCTGATTTGTAGGACTGGCATGAAGAGCGATCAGTAGATTTTAGGAGAAGTGTCAATGGGAGATACAGCAGCACAGATCAACAGCGTCAGGAGGCGCTTTGGAGCACAATTTAGCTCCCGTTCCCTTCTCCAAGTGATTTCTTCTGCTGTATTTCTCAAAAACTAATTAATAATTATTATCAGAGAGATGAGAGCGCTTTTGTAGGTGTCCCTGCCATGTACTGTCCATTTAAAGCATGGTTGACCAAAACTTGGCCAAGGAGCTTGAAGGCTTAGCCTCTTCAGCCACCTATTCCTCCTCCACCACCTCATTTTTAAACACTTAAAGGGAAATTTGCTGCCTTAAAGCAGTTGAGGGATGAAACCCTCACAGCTCACCCACTAGGACAGTCTTTTCCACTGAAAACAAGCAGCACACTCACAGAGCAGGGGTTGACGTGGGACCCCATTTCCTATATTTTAAAGGAAGTCACATCACTGCGCTAGGAATTTAACAGAGGAATTGTTTAAAGGCCCCTCCCTGCGTTAATACACTGGAAAAAGCTAACAACAAAAATGAGTGGAAGAAAGCAAAGCTGGCCACTAAAAGAAATGAGGGTTTGTTGAAGTGAAAACGTTGCTTTCCCGGAATAGCTGCAGTGACATCCCATAGCACTGCCCTCCAGTAAAACCCAAGGCACGTCCCTCTCAGACAGCCGATATCTAGGGACCAGATCGGCACAAAATACACGCAACAAGGAATGCGGCGCATTTTTCTCCCCAACTTCTTCCAGCAACCGTGAACTTCCTTCCTCTGCCCTCGAACTGTCTGGGTTTTCAGCATTGGGTACCACAGAATTGGCAGGAAGATTAAAGGAGTCTGCAGCGCTTGTCTTCACGAAGCATTGCACAGGCATCTTGTCATGGCTAATCCCTCCCCCATCTCCTATCACTTATTATTACAAGAAAACTACATCGTCTTGGAACCAGGAAAGCCCTTTTTTTTATCCCCCTTAATTTTAAGATTGTCTCCACTTACAGCGTAACGTTAAACCTCTGTGCAGTAACGTTAGCCCCACTCAGCGTCTGATCTCACCAGCGAGGAGCCGTCCCACCAGAGCCGCGGAAACGCCGGCAGACAAATACAGGATCCAGACTCGGGCTCCGTGGGACGGGGAGGCTACGCCGTGCTCTGATAAGACACAGCAGAAGGAAGAAGGAGCCTTGGGGATTTTTCAAGAGGCCGTGAAGCCTTACAGCTGGATGAGAGAGCAAACACAAGGCTCAAGTTAGAGCTGAAGGGGTATTGCAAGAGAACACATCTCTTCCCCTTGGAGATACCATCTGGGCCAGTACACAGTAACCTGAGAGGGGCTGTGGTGGCTGAACTATGCTAGATAAAACCCTTGTACCGTCACCAAGACCCAGATCCACCCTTCTTCAATGGCTTTCCCAGAAGTCCAACCTTTTTCTGGACATTGCTTCATTCTTTGGCAGAAAAGGTTTGCTGTGCAGTTTGTCGCAATGCAATTTTGGTACGGGTACCAATGAGGGCATCCTCTCTTCTTGATGACTCAAAGATTTACATACACCCTAAACAAAACCCTGCAGCATCCCTTTACTACTTTAACCACAAAGCAGATGGTAGCAGTGGCGTTGACTTCCACCAAAACTCACCAAGAACCATGACCAGATACAAGTTTGGGGTAAATTAAGGGAACGCATTTGCCCTCTGTTGCAACACAACAGCATGAGCAGGCAGACACCAACAACCCCAATTCCCAGCCCCGTGGTCTGTCCAGCCTGGGAATATCAATAACTTTGCTTTCTCTGTGGCTTCTCGCCATAAATAAAAGCGATCATGCTTGAGGGGCTGCGCTCTCTTCCCATGGCCGAGCTGCACATTCCCAAACAAAGCATTACATGATGTGAAAAGAAGGCACGAGCCCTGCAAAGCCCATCCCGCTGGCTAAGGCAGGAAATATCTCCCATCATCTCAGCTAATCCTCCACCAATACAATGAGGAACGACGGCCAACGGCCGCCAAAAGATTATTAAGCGGAGAACAAAAATACTGCACCGCCCATTGCGACCGAGCCAAAGGCAATAAAAGGGGAAACACAAACTGCAGCCAATGGCTGGGAGGAGGAGGAGGGGGCGAGGAGAAGCTGCAAACTGCAGGCAATGCCTTCAGAAAAGCCTGTTTTCGGGGTACAGGTGGTTTCAGGACCAAAAAGCTTAAATCCCAGCTTCATGAGAGGGACCAGAAAGGTCTCCTTGGCCACTCAAGCTCAGGTAACACCACATTTCCCAGCGACATGGCATTTTCTGGATGCTGGAAAGCTTCTTCCCTTGGGTTTGGCTGCAATGGAAGGACACAGAGGCCATGGCTTGAGCCTAGGGTACACCCCAAAACCTGCCTCCAGCTAACGGAGAGCTTCCAGCAATGGGAGACACCACCAGCAGGGTCCTACCACAGAAACACACCATTTATCCCCTTTTATCTAACAGATTTGCATTAACTAGAACAGCCAGAGTCACATATTCCAGCACCAGGACATAAAAAGCTTGGTGTTACCTGGAATAATCCTATGTAACCCAGCATTAGCAAGCCAGCTGCTTTGAGGAGTACAGCATTTGGATGCCCTATACCAAAATCCTTGCAACATCTCCCTGCTGCTCGAGGTCTGCAAAATCAGACAAGGCATTTGGACGGACAGCACCGAGGACAATTTGGCACCAGTCTCCAAAAAGCACTTCCCAGGCTGAATAATTTGTTTTTCAAAGCAGCATTCCTTGAGATCTGTGTTCTGTTTTATTTTCTAACAAGTGCATTTAAAGCAAATAGATTAACTCTTGCAGAAGCAGCATAGATAAGCCCCTTCCCTTTGCTCCCTCTTGGGGAACATCTACTTCAGTAGTTTCTACAGGGTTCACATACACAGTCCCATCATGGTGTACCATGGGAAATCATCTTACTTTGGGGAATTTATCAGGGAGAAAATATCCTACCACGAAGGTTTAGATTTTGGGTTTGCTTTCTATATGACCAGAAAAATAAAACCACCTAATTTTGTGCCTGAATTCACATTTGGAGTTAAAAGCAGTGTTTTGAAGTTTCATGTTTTATCTTAGAAGGAAACACCCATGCTGTAAAGCTCATCCTGACCATTCAGATCATTCATTGGACCTATATACTGCTCTCACCCTATAGAGCAAACCTCGCCCATGCCATCCTCACAGCCAAGGATGCTCCTTAGCTGACGGCACCAAGTGACTCCAGGTGATGAAGCGCTTTATTAAATATTATATCTATAATATTTATTTATTAACATGTTTATATATTCAAACCATATTTTTTCAACCTACAGCTTGCAGACACCCCCAGATACCATCGCACACCTAATATTTCATCAGCTTTTCCATCTTCCTTTCGCCAGCACTTCCTGCCCTGCCCCAGAGCAGACCTGGGATGCAGAGCTGTGCTATGCACTGACATTTGCCCATCCTCAACAGCTGAGGCCAGATTTAATCCCCTGTATAGACAAAAGCCTGGGAAACAAACAGGATTGGGTTTAGTTTGTTGTTTGCTTACATTTTTTGATAACGAACACCCAGATCTTGGCACCCTGCAGAGCACAGCCTCTCCTTGATGAGCTTTTCTTTGCTGTCTCCTATTTCCACACAGTGATATTAACCCATCCCCTCACTTCAGGGAAACTGTGCTGACTCATTCTTGCTTCACAGCACCACCAAGCATTTGTGTTCCTCCAAAATATTTAGGAGAACCTATGGATAAGTTTGGGTTCAGATACAGGGCAAGACAGCATGGAGAAATTAGGGCTGATAGAGTTTGCATAAACCCCACACTTCTGCCCTTAAAGTGGTGCCTAAATCTCAGCTCCCCAGGCAATTTTCACCCAGTTGAGGGCAACCAGGTACATTGCATCTGGTTTTGCAGAAGCATCTGGGGAGACCCAAGGATTCTCTTTGAGCACAATAAATGCCTGGGTCCCGTTTTCAGCAAGGCTGAGCTCCCATTGATTCCAGTTACTGAAAATTGGGCTGTTTCATTACACATGAATAAGTGACAATGTCTGCGACTGGGCCCCCTCAGTGGCACCACAATTATGCTAATAACGAGAATTAAAAGACACATTTTTCCCTCCCAGAATGTTTACGGCCTGAAGAGACAGCCAGACCAGATCGGAGCAGAGGATTACCATTATCACCAGTTGCTGTGACTCACCCAGCCGCCCCACAGACCACAGCAGTGCTG
>NW_010175718.1:38526-43868 GCF_000695765.1 Mesitornis unicolor
CAGCAGCCCAATTCCCACACCCAGCCCTCCCACGTGCCCTACTTCAGCAGCCCTTCTCCCCACACCTTCCAGGTTTGGAGACTACAGCTATCTTGGAGAGGGAAGAGCCCCAAATTCTTATCAAATCCTCCAGTCTCATAAACACCCAAGACATTTGACATCGAAGCCTGGTTTATGATAACTCCCAGCTCAGACATCTTTATTTCTGCACACAGGACACTGCAAATCGTTCCGTAACACATCATTAAAACCCCATGGGAACACTGAAGCGATTACACAAAAACTGAGACACCCAACACCTTCCAGGAAACCTTAGAGGTGTTTTCCTTAAGGCATACTCAACAAATCCCGTACAACAGTGACCTATTCCAATGTTTGGGTATTACATTTCCACTGTGGACCCATTGCCAAGTTTTCCACATGAGTAATACCGAGTAGGTGGCACAGAGGGAACTCACATCCTCACTTCTCATCAGCCTTGATATCTCCCACAGGCTCCACACTGTGCCACTGGAAAAAGCTGGGCCAACTGCAGTGTGTGTCCTGATGCTGTGGGTGCTACTGGGCAACTTCACTGCTGGGGACTGCTCCAAGTCCAAATCCCACACAAGCACATCCTCACCTAGAGGCTGTGTTACCATTAAGCAGCATCATTTTCTCCTGGCAGTGTTAAGAGGGTGGTTTCCAGTGGAGGTTGCTCCTATTAAACTGTTCCAGGGCTTGCAGTGACATCAACCTTGCTACGTGGGGATGGCTTTTATGAATCCTGATGACTGGACTCCTTATGCAGGAGCTTCGCCAGTTCAAATCTTCCAGGGGAGTCAGTGAAGTAAGGTGCCACCAGGCCTCTGCTCTTCTCTATCACCCTCTGAAGGCACTTTTAAAGTCTATAGGGAGCCCAAAATACATATATTCATGACCTTGACACCTAAGAGTGTATGTAGATGTAGCCCACAGATAATCCCTCACCATCCCAGCCTACAAAGTGGCAGCTCACACCGTGATCATGCAGAGTTCAAAGGCTTGCAAGAGCCCTGCTTACACATCCCAGCACAATACTTGGCCTTTTTAAAATTTGCAATAAAAACCCCCATGCAACCCAGGTCCAGACCAGCTCCAAACCCTCCCAGTCTTCCTTCCCCCCCTATTTATGCACCTGGTGATTTATGTGCAAACCCCGTCCGTGACAAATCACATCCAGGGCTTGTTCCCCACCCAGAAGGGAGGGTGCGACAGTCCCCTCAAAAGCTCATCTCATCCTCTGGCAGCCTCGCAGCACCCACACGCATATTCCCTTTTCTACCATCCGCGACCTCCAGGATTATGAAACACTTTGGGTTTGAGTGGGTTTGTTGGGGTTTTTTTCAGGCCTGGCAAAATCTTACTTAATAAAGCTGGCTGTTTTGGCAGCGAACCATTAACAACTGCTCCGTGTCTGGTTTTCTCCTGCTCACACCTACCTTTTAGCAGCAGCCTCCCGACTGTGCTTCCCAAGTTAAAGCCTACGATATAGTGCCAACAGCCTTCAAATTGAAGATATACAAGTTTACCCGTCCCCGTCCTCATATCTGGTTACCCATCAGGAAAGGCAATTAAATTACCTGCTTGAGAATAAATCACCAGTAACAGCCATTACTCCTTGCCATTTACTCGTTGTCTTCTGTGTCACAGCAAGTATTTAAGTAAATATCAAACAACTACACAAGGCAACCATGCAATTTCAAGAGAGTTCTTGGAATTATCACAAGTAACACAGGTCACAAGGGTAGAGTTTCCGTGCACTGCTACATGCTTATTGTCAAGATGCTCAGAGCAGGTTGATGTGAAATTGGGCTTTATTTATGCCCAACTTGCCTAACTCTGGATCTAATAAGTGGGCTAAACCCTGGGGCAGCAGGTATTCAAATAATGTGGAAATAAAAAAAAGCAACAGAAACATGCATTTATTCCCACACCACTCACCTGTTGTATTATAAAGTTAATAATCTCTATGTACAGCTGCAGGAATATGCAAACCATTGGCACACAGACTGCTTTTCAACTGCCTAAAACAGAGAGAAAAGCATCATTATAGGAACTGGAAGCCACCTCTGTGTATTATTTGAGCTCCCACTATGTGCACAGACTGGCAGAAAAAGATCTCCCACAGGGAATAGAGCTCTCTATTGTAAAAAATCTAGAAAAATACTGTGATAAAGCATTAAAAATAGGAACAGAAGTGACCCAGCAGATGTTTCACTGTAAAAAAAAGCTTCCTTTTCCTTTTCTCTTTGCCCCTGCACTGATGCTCTGTGCTATGCACAGCGCCTCACCTCACAACACTGATTGTTTCCTCACCTTGGGACAATTTCTACATCATTTTCTTTGGGACAGGCACCTCCAGTAACTCTAAAGGAATAAAAAAATCCCCTAACAACAGCATTGGCTCAGTGCAACAAATACAACCGCTATTAGCCAAGCAGAAAAGGGGTATAGCCACAGCTCCAAGGTGTTGTAACCATACAAGCAGCCATTCTGCGTTAGAGAGGAAGCCGTGGGATTTATTTGTATCACGCAATGATGAAATAGCTCCTAATCCAACAGTAACTAAGGAGGATGTTAAGCCACAGTGAGTAAATGAGGTATTTTGAAAGCAGCAAGCCCAGAGAACTTGTACTGGAGATTTAAAAGGGACCTGGCCAAAGAGCGCTCTGGATCATTAATGTTGACTTTTAATAAGGCTTTGGAACAGCGAGGGCTGGAAGAAAGCTCATGTTGTGCCAGAGTTTTAAGAGGATAGAAACAGGATGACCCACGTAATTATCCACCTGTGACCTCGACTCCTATCCCAGGTGAAATAAAGGAACAGCTGTACCAGAACTTCATTAATAAGGCATTAAAGGAGGGTAACAGCAAATGCCAGCAGCTTGGGTTTATAGCAAGCAGATTTGTCACCGAGTTGAGAAATTTTTTTGGAGTTGAGTATGTTCCTGAAGCTTGCAGGCTGGATGCAACAAGAGCACAAAGTTTATGCAATTTAAAGCCAGCTGAGGCCTTACCAAAACCTCAGCCTTCCTATTCCTGTAGGAGGGCTACACTGGAAGAAACCCTGATGCAAGCCAGGAAATTGCGAGGTAAAGATGGGCAAGAGATCCTGGAGTCACCATGGCATGAGCAAAGGGAAAGGAGCAGCCATCACATGAATTTGTATCATCCCTCCCTGCTCTGCATCCCCTTGGCTCAACACTTCCACTACGGAGAAGCCCAGAGGCCTCTAATGAGTTTTACCTTCAGTGAAACATCAGCATGGTGGTCATAAAAGCCTCATTTACCCAAAACCAAATGCATAAACTGATGCACAAGCACAATTAGCAGCGATGCTTCCAGGTACACACCAAAGGACGTGCCTTGATGCTCAGAAACAGCACTGAGAGCCAGAACAGAGCAATATCTGGTAAGGGACCAGTAAATTCATGATACACCACAAAGGCTTTGGGTCCTTGTCCAAGGGTAAGAAGAGAAAAGTCAAGTCACTGTTCAAGTCATCTCCCAGTATGAAGTAATGGGTGAACAGCCACACATCTCTGCCCTGCCTGAGGCTTCCCACCCTCCTTCATCCCTCACCCCTTCCTAGGAAGTCAGTGATGGTGTGACCTTTGCAAAAAGGCCATCTTCCCAATCCTGGGGCCAAAAAAGCCTTTAGCCACAACGCTGTCATCTTCCCCTTGACTCATCCCTGCCAGCTCCAGGTGGAGCCATGGCAAGCTGTGGAGAAAAGGCATTCTTCACCCAAAAATCCTTCACTACACACACCCGATATCACCCCTGCTCTGCCAAACAGCTGGGTTACCCTGGGCATCTCAAACAGATAAAGGGGCTGTGAACTATTTCAAAATCCCCCTGATGGCCATTGCTGAGCCTATATGACTTCATCTCAGTTACTGTTATGTTTCTGAGAGTCAAGAATAACATTCATTTTTCCATATCTTGTGGTTTTTGGAGGGTGTGAAGAAATTCTCTCCCTGTGAGTTATTTAGGTATCAGTAAACTCAGCCCAGCAGCGGTGAAGCCATTGAGCAATGCACAAGGCCCACAGTGGAGATGTGGCAGGCAAAGACTCACCAGTATGACACATCATGAGGTCCTAAATGTCAAATCAAGACCATCAGGAAAAATGTAGCTTCTTATGGTCATGATAGGCCTACACAGAGAGGTTACCTAAACTCAAAACTAATGAAAAACCAATTTATCTTACTTTTCTACATTTGGTTTCATATATTATGCACATGGATGAGTACTGAATGCCAAGAGACAACATATTTGTGCCCTTCCAGACCACCAGGAATCAAATAAGCCTCCAAATCCTTCAAAATAGACAGCTTAGACACAGCTAAAGACAACTTCTAGCTGGTATCTCCCAGCCTTACTTGCCTGATGTTGCCTGCTTGAACTACAGGGCAGCTGAAAGCCAGTACTACCTGTCAGGGCATGTCAGAGGACCATAAAATATAACCTGAAGAGCCGAAAATCAAAGCTGGGTTTGGTCTCAGGTCTCGTTCTGCTCATCCCCACATTTAGGACTCCAGTTGTGGATATTTTCACCAACTGGTCCTTGTGAATGAAGCCTGAACTCTTCCTGAGGGCAACCTCGTATCCATGGTGGTTAAAGTTTCCCTTCCCTCCTCCATAAACATCTTGGGTTTTAAGTGCGCTCCTCAGCTGAGCTAAACCTCACAAAAACACCCCCAAAGCCTCCATTTTACTCCATGGATTTTTGAATCCAGCCGAAGAGGAACGAGCCTCTTACATGAACAAGTGCAGGAAGAACAGGAGAGACCTCATTTAAGACTGTACCAGGGGAAATGGCAAAAAAATTACCTAAACCTTTAGGAACATATTTATATTTTGATTTCATGTAATATTACTTCCTGGTTTCCAGCACATATTCCCTGGGCGTCCCCTATCAAATATCAGGCAGTATTAAATCACTGATCCCTGATCCCCGTAGCTCTCAGAAAAACATCTGTACTAATTTGTTGGTTTTCCTTAACACGAGGGCCAGATGAACTCCTCCAGGGCCCAGCCAAGCGAGATCGCTGACAGATGCAGAATAGGAGTGCAAAGATTTTTCCTTTATTAAAAAATAAGGCTCCGAGCTTGCCAGAGCGATGAAATGACACGCGGCAACCTTGATCCAACACTGTTGTGGATACAAAAACACAGGGTTTCACCTAATGCTGCTCCGCGAGTCCTGACAGCACATCCCAGTCGGCACCGGACAACAAGGTGAGGGGTCTGGCAATGGGACACAGCCTTTTTGGGCTGGAGGGGTCCAAAGGGGTCCAAAATGGGTCTTGGCCTGT
>NW_010175719.1:0-2288 GCF_000695765.1 Mesitornis unicolor
AGCAGATCAACACTTCCCCCCAGCTTGGTGCACAGTGCAAACGCACATTGTAAATTCATGGTGCAAATGCAGAGTGCAGATTCACAGTCCAAATGCTTGGTGCAAATGCACAGTGCAAATATATGATGGTGCAAATACGCAGTTTAAGTGGATGGTGCAAATGCAGAGTGCAAATACAGGGTGCAAAGGCACAGTCTAAATGCACGGTATAAATGCATAGCATAAAGGCATGGTGCAAATGCACAGTGCAATCACAGTTTAAATCCACAGGGCAAAGGCACAAGCTAAATGCATGGTGCAAATGCACCCATGAGTGGCAGATCTCCATCAGCGATGCTCCATCCTCTGCTTTTAACCATTTTCCTCCTCATTTTACAAGCTCTCAGCAAGATTTTTTGCAAGCGGGATTAAATTCCAGTCAGAGAATGGTGGCGATTTTGGGGACACTGCAGCCATCAGCGTCCCTGTCCCCGTTGCCATGGGAAGGAAGGACAGTCACCCACTCCGAAATTCACTTGTTGCACCCCTTGTGCAGGCTTGGAAGTTACAAAGCACTGGGTTGGCCAAGGTTTTATGCATCAGCTCTGATAAAAACTGGGCTGTGGTGCTGGGAGCCACCTCAGGGGCTGCACCGATGTCCCCAAAGGTCCCTGTGAGCTGTCCCAGAGTGTCCTGCCCCAGGGTAGGGACACAGATTAAAGCACGCATGGGGGGATTTATCTGTTTAAAAACGTGGTGGGTACCACACAGCCATGGGTAGGACCAGACCGAGGTCCCCCAACAGGATTGAGCCCACTTGGGGACATCGTTGCCATCCCCACAGCCCCACAGGGACAGATTCGCTGGGGGATTGGTGTTAAATGTAATTAATGCTGTTAACGAAGAAGGGTTTGCCCCCAGGGACGGAGGGATTGTGGCGTGCAGCCGTTGCTGGAGGAACAGCACCGTGTCCCCATCCTGTCCCCGCCACATGACCCTCGTTGCCATTGGGAGCAAACTGCTGGCAGCAAATCGACCATATAAGAGACAGGTGATGGGGACAGCGGCCCCAGATAAGGCACTAAAATTAGCCCAGATGGTGGCTGGTGACAAAAATCTCGGAAACACTGCGATGCCCGGTCCCTGCTTCTCTCATGGGCCACCACGCGGCGGGGCTGGCACGGTCATGGCAAGTGTCACTGGTGGGGACATCAATGGGGACAGGGACATCCTGCATGGCCATGCTTGGGGATGGGGACATCCTGCATGGCTGTGTCTGGGGATAAGGACCTGCTGTATGACTGTGCTTGGCGACAAGGACCTGCTGTGTGGCCATGCATCGCGATGGGGACACCCTGCATTGCTGTGTCTGGGGACTGGGACCTCCTGCATGGCCATGCCTGGGGACAAGAACCTGCTGCGTGGTCATCCATGAGAACGGGGACATCTTGTGTGGCTGTGTATGGGGACAAGGACCTGCTGCATGGCCATGCTTGGGGACAAGGACCTGTTGAGTGGCTGTGTTTGAGGATGGGGACATCCCACATGGCTGTATCTGGGTATAGGGACCAGCTGCATGACCATGCTTGGGGATGGGGACATCTTGCATGACCATGCTTGGGGATGGGGACATCCTGCATGGCCATGCTTAGAGACAAAGACCTGTTGAGTGGCTGTGCTTGGGGATGGGGACCTCCTGTGTGGCTGGGGATGGGGACAGAGACCTGTTGAGTGGTGGTGCCTGTGGATGGGGACCTCCTGTGTGGCTGGGGATGGGGACAGAGACCTGTTGAGTGGTGGTGCCTGTGGATGGGGACCTCCTGTGTGGCTGGGGATGGGGACAGAGACCTGTTGAGTGGTGGTGCCTGTGGATGGGGACCTCCTGTGTGGCTGGGGATGGGGACAGAGACCTGTTGAGTGGTGGTGCCTGTGGATGGGGACCTCCTGTGTGGCTGGGGATGGGGACAGAGACCTGTTGAGTGGTGGTGCATGTGGATGGGGACCTCCTGTGTGGCTGTGCATGGGGACCTCCTGTGTGGCTATGTATGGGAACAGGGACCTGTTGAGTGGGTGTGCATGGGGATGGGGACCTGCTGCATGGCCATTCTTGGGGATGGGGACCTGCTGAGTGGCTGTGCTTGGGGATGGGGACCTGCTGCATGGCCGTGCTTAGAGACAAGGACCTGTTGAGAGGTTGTGCATGGGGATGGGGACCTCCTGTGTGGTTGTGTATGGGGACAGGGACCTCTTGAGTGGCTGTGCTTGGGGATGGGGACCTCCTGTGTGGCAGTGTATGGGGACAGGGACCT
>NW_010175719.1:2982-8638 GCF_000695765.1 Mesitornis unicolor
GTCAGTGTATGGGGACAGGGACCTGTTGAGTGGCTGTGCTTGGGGATGGGGACCTCCTGCATGGCCGTGTATGGGGACAGGGGCCTGCTGAGTGGGTGTGCATGGGGATGGGGACCTGCTGCATGGCCGTGCCTGGGGACAGGGACCCTCTGTGTGGCCATGCAGAGGGACATGCTCCAAGACTGTGCCTGAGGACCTGCCATGTGGCCATGCACAGAGATGGGGATGCGTAGCACGGCAGTGCCTTGGGACCTGCAATGTGACTGCGCTTGGGGACGGGCACCTGCCACATGGCTGTGCTTGGGGACAGGGACCTGCCACATGGCTGTGCTTGGGGACAGCTTGCTGGCAGTCAAAGCAGCAGCTGGGATGCCCTGGAAGGGAACAGCCACACACGGAGTCCCCAAACTGGGCACAAGGTGCAAAACCACACACACATGACCTGTCCCCATCGCCATGGTGGGTGCCTTATCCATGTCCCAAAGCCACCCCGGTGTCCCCTTGCTGTCCCCTTGCCTGAGCCATGGCTCCTACCTGCTGCTGGCTCTGCTCCTCCAGGTTGAGCTTGACCTCGAGGGACTGGCGCGCTTCGAGGAAGGCTTTGCGGTGCTTGCGGTCGGCCATGTAGTAGGACATGGTGCCCACCGTGATGGCGCACAGGTAGATGGCCACGTTGGACAGGATCTTTGGGGACAGAGAAAAGGAGATGGGGGAAAAGTGAGCGGAGCCGTGTGTGGTGGCACTGGTGGCACCACAAGTCCCTGTTTGGGCAACCTGAGCGGTGAAAGGAGGGCATTGAATACACCCTGGGGATCGATCACCGAGCCATGGTCACCGTCAGCTGCTGGGGACACACACGGGGGACCGTCCCTGTGAGGGATCCGGATGGGAATTGTGCCCTGAGCATCCCAAGGGAGCTCGTGGTCCCCACGGGCTGACTCCGCTTCATTAAAACTCGCCGAGATGTTTTGGAAAAAGGCGGTGGGGGCCTGGGGGAAGGCGATGCCGAGGGCGAGCAGCTCACGTGCATCCGCTCCCTACCCCTGCCACGGGAATCGCACCGCTTCGGGCAGAAAAACTTCATCAAAACATGGCCAAAGCCTAAAGCTGTGCATTTACACGTGTCTGCCCCTCTAGATCCTTCCCCATGGCCAAAAATTTGGGTGTGAGCCCACAGCACTGGTGGTGGAGGCCATGGGTGTTGCTGGCTGTGACAACCTCCCTGGTTTGCTTTGGGGTTTCAAGGAAGCAAAGCATGGGAGCTCGCTGCCATGTCCTAAAGGCTGGACCCTGTCCCCATGGGCTGGACCCATCCCATCCCATCCCATCCCATCCCATAGGCTGGACCCCAGTTCTATGCATTTGACCCCCATGCTCCAGGCTGGATCTTGTCCCCATGGGTTGGCTCCATCCCATCCCACCCCATGGGCTGGACCCCATCCTCCGGGCTGGGTACTGTCCCCATGAGCTGGACCGGACCCATCCCATCCCATCCCATCCCATCCATCCCAATGGCTGGACCTCAGTTCTATGCATTGGACCCCATCCTTTGGGCTGGATCCTGTCCCATGGTTGGACCCCATCCTCTGGGCTGGACCCCAGTTTCATGGGCTGGACCCCAACCTCTGGGCTGGATTCTGTCCCCATGGGTTGGACCCATCCCATCCCATTTCCATGGGCTGGACCCCATCCTCCGGGCTGGGTACTGTCCCCATGAGCTGGACCAGACCCATCCCATCCCATCCCATCTCCATGGGCTGGACCCCAACCTCTGGACCGGATTCTGTCCCCATGGGTTGGATCCTTCCCATCCCATGGACTGCACCCACCTTGTCCCATGAGCTGGACCCCAGATCCATGCCTTTGACTCCTATACTCCAGGCTGGATCTTGTCCCCATGGGTTGGATCCATCCTATCCCACCCCATGAGCTGGACCCCAGATCCATGCCTTTGACTCCTATACTCCAGGCTGGATCTTGTTCCCATGGGTTGGATCCATCCTATCCCACCCCATGGGCTGGACCCCAGATCCATGAGCTGGATCCCATTCTCCAGACTGGATCCTGTCCCTGTGGGCTGGACCGGACCCATCCCATCCCATCCCATCAGCTGGATCCTGTCCCCATGGGCTGGACCCCCTCCTCCAGACTGAACCCTGTTCCCACAGCCCAGGAGGAGATGGAGCAGATTTGCAGAAGGGAGCAAAGAGCCCTTCATGGAAAATATGACCAGTGAGGGAAAGTCGAAAGAATTCAGTTCTTGTTTAGTCTGGAAAGGAGAGGACACGGTAACGGGCTCCAGTGATGCCAAAGGGGCAATGGGGACATGGAGATGTCCTCCTACCCCATGGGCTGTGTCACAGCCAATGTGGAGGAGCACAGAGCCATCCCCAGGCTCATCTCCATCAGGGATCAGCACCCTTCTCCTGACCCCCAACTCCCTGATCCCAACCTTGTCCCATCCCTGGTCCCCAAATCCCAGTTTGGTCAGCAGAAAGCCCCAATGTGACACCCCAGTCCCGGGTTGTCCCCTGTCCTCCTGGGCTTTACAGCCCAACAGCAGCCTGATTTCATCACACGGCGACAGAGAGGAGCTGCCAAATCCCTTCCACGCAGGGGGAAACTGAGGCACGGGGGAAACAGGCCAGGGACAGCCATAAATCCAGGGCCCCAATGCTGGGTTCTAGGGATGACAAAATGATTTGCAGCAAGGAAACTTTTGTTAGGGAGGGAAAAAAGACCCCCTAGGGGATGCCCCAGACCCCAGCATCACATCTGAGGTATCCCCAGGAAGCCCCTGCACTGGTGGCGCGGCAGATGGAGCACGAGGAGCCCGTCTGGAGGTGGGCACGGAGGAGAAACCCCCAAAACAAGCAGCCTCCTGCTATTTTTAAGCAGCCTCTGGGGTTGCCATGCCAACGGGCCATTCTGCCCACGTTTGGATGGGCACGGGGCATTTCGGCACACCGGGGCCACCAAAAAAACGAGGACCCCCTCTCGCATGGCACAGCCGCATCCCACAGCCATGCAATGGATGCTCAGCCCCCCAAAACCTCCCTGCGCAGGAAAGGTCCTTGCAGGATGCACTGGGCCCATCCAAATTGGGAACGGGTCACGGTTTGTGCCTGAGAGCGTAAGATACGGCCCCAAATGCCACCAAACCCCGACCCCCAGCCACCATTCAGCTTTTGGGGTCCCCCTTGATGGCCGGCAATGGGGCAGAAGCTGCCGGCATCTCCCCCAAATTCCCTCCCTCCGACGGCTGCGCCGCTCAAGCGCCATCCTGGGATCCATCCTATGAATAGCGGTGCCCTGAGGGAACCGCAGCATCATCATCATCATCAACATCATCAAAATAAAGCCATTCGTGAGGTTTATTTCTGGACATAATGTTCCCCCTTTGGCAGAGGCTGAGGCACGCGGCGTTGCCAAGGTTTTGCCGGCCACGGCAATGATTAACGCGGCGGTGGCCACGCATGCCCGGTGGTGGCCGGTGAAGGGGTGGGGGGGGGATGCCCGTGTGCCCCCCTCCTCATTTCCTGCATCTCGGGGCTGGTGGCGGCGTTTGCATCCCTGAAAAGGTGTAAAAAGCTGGGAAAGCCGCTGTTGTGCTGGGATTTCTCCCACTGGAGCGGTGAATCCGGTTGGGCATCACTGCGAGGGCACCCACGTCACCGCCCCAGGGCCCAAAAAGTGCTTTTCCTTGCAAAATCCCGTGCGATGCCGTGAGGTGCCCCATGCCAACCCCAAATCTGCCTCCAGGAGCAGGGAAAAACCAATATATTCAGGGTTTTTTTTGGAGAACAGGCTCCATTTTCCAAACCCTATGGCCTCAACCTCCCAAAAAGCCAATAAATAACCCCCCCTCTCTCTTCCTATTCAGGCTGGGAGCAACTGGAGGACTCCCAGGACCCAAGCCAAAGCTTCCCAAATTCCCATAGCATCCTCCCATGGAGTCCACACCACTTTGGGGCAGAGCAGATGCTTCCAAGGGGATTTTTTCCCACTGCCATCAGCAGCACACAACTTTTCAGCCCTGGCTTTTCTTATTTCTGCCCCCCATCCTTATCACAGAAAGGCTCCCAAGATCAAGGAGTGCGTGGCCACCCAGTGGGGACATCAGTGGGAGGAAAAGGACTTGGCCAAGTTATGGAAATCACTGATTTAGGGGAAAAAATAGACTCCAGGAGGGTATTTCCCAAGAAATATTAAGAATATGATGGGATAGGGACTGCTCTCCCCCCCACCAGACCCGCATATCCCCTCCTTTTCAGCACATGTGAATGGGTGGCCCATTCCTGGGGACACATTTGGGCTGGGGGATGCTGTTTCTCCAGCTTTGCTGGGGCAGAAAATCACCCCAAAGCATCCCCAAGTGTGGGGCTGGGCGATGGGAATCACCCAAGGCCGAACTGGGGCCAAGCGGCCGCCTCGCTCCATCCCCCTGGGAAAGCTCCAGGGGCCGTTTGCGAGCCCAGAAGCTGGGCCCTTGCCACGCTGCTGCTAAAAATGGCCATTTTTGGCCATTTTTGCACTCCAAAGGGAAATCAGCACAAGCAAAGCCACTGGGCAGGGTGCACGGGGGAGCCTGCAGTCCACCGTGCCTCAGTTTCCCCGAGCAGCCCAGGCATCCACGCAGCCCTGGTGGCTACTGGGGATGGATCTGTGCTTGTAGGGCTGGGTCTGAGGCCAGGTCTCAAGCACTCCCCATGTGTTTTGATCCCCAAATATGTTTTGGGGACCCCCCCAGCAAACACCACACAGGCTCCAGATCAAATCCAGCTTTAGGACATAAGGATAGACCCCACAATAACTCACAGAAACACCAAATAGATTTGCCCACCACCCATCACCACCCCGGGGTACCCCAAGTCTCCCCCTGTACCTGTCTCAGCAGCGTCCCCTCATCCAGGGCATCCTGGCGCTGCTGGGCGACGGCGACGCCGAGCACCAGGGTGTGAACGCCGCAGGAGACGGCGGTGATGAGGACGATGGGCGCCAAGCGCAGCGGCGAGGTGATGAAGAAGGAGAAGACGAAGAAAGCTTGCCAGCCCACCGTGTCGCTGGCCTCGGGCGAGCGGGAGAAGTTGAGACCCAGGTAGCAGAAAATTTGGGCCGAGATGAGGACCCAAAGGACGTAGGGCAGGAACTTGCGGGCCACCCGCTCGGGGAGCAGTTTATATTTGCAGAGGATGAAGAGCAACACGTGGGCTACCAGCCCGGCCACCGCCACCAGCACCGGGGCCAGCTTGTCAGCGGCGTAGACCACGGCGCACATGACGAGGACGTAGCAGTCGAAAAGGGCGGCGAAGACCACCAGCACCAAGAGGGTTTCGTGGCGTTGGCGGCGGAAGTAAGTCTGGTAGAGGTTTTCCAGGGATTCGGGAGCGAAGGTGAGGCGCATGAAGCGGGGGAGGCACAGGCAAGGGCCCGAGCTGCGCACCGTCACTTCGTGGGTGCGACCCACGCCGTGCTCGGGGTCCGAGGGCAGGCTCACCGAATAATCGGCCGAGTACTCCGCCGAGTACTCGGGCTCCGAAAACGCCCTGTTCCTGGGCATCGCGGCGTTATCTCCCTTACTCCAGCCCTGCAAAACCGCCGCGGTCCCCCCGCACCGCGATGCTCACCGGGGCATCGCCCGCAGCATCCTCGTCTC
>NW_010175720.1:0-19059 GCF_000695765.1 Mesitornis unicolor
TCAAAGGCTTTGCTGAAGTCAAGGCAGACCAAGTGTCTGTTTTTCATCCAGTCAATGAAGAGAAGCAGAGATTCTTGGAAAATTCTTCACATCACTCCAGTTGGGCAATAATTAAACTCTTAAATCAGATGTTCTAAACTGCCTATGGAAAAATGTCTCTGTTTTACTGGGACAGGGACCTTTCACACCTGGGCCTTTTAATTTAAGAAGCTCTAGGCAGGCAGTCTTAATGTTGGCGATATCCATCAAGTATGCAGAAAAGGAACGTATGAATGTGGATATGGTATAATCAGCTCTGGAAAAACTGCTGGCAGGGAGCTTGAATCCACCTGTGCTGGGCTGCCAACCCGGTGTATCTTCTGATATGCCCAGAGAAGACGTTACGTGTTGGAGGAAGAATCTGTAGTTGGAGATGCTACATTTTCCTGGCTGGTCAGAAGATGTAAGTTCATGATCTTACGGCACCTGTCTCTTATTTCCCATTTCATGCTCAAAAAATGGCATGACTGTAAAATTCTAAGGCTCTGTTCATGCATGTGAATCACATCCACGGAAGCATAAAACATAGGACCGCACATGTAAATACAATTTGGAGATAAAGATATGGGACAGACCATTTGCTCTAGAGAGAAAGGGGCAGCATGGGAGGCGAAAAAGTCTTGAGTTGAAATATAGTTGCCACAGCTACCCTGATAGTCCATTCATAACCCCTGTCTAACAAATTAGAGGAGTATTTTGGGACAGTCCTCTGCCAGCAGACTGCTCCTAATGGGAATATTTTCTCCACTATAATTTAGATAAAACTCTGGGGCCCTTACCTACCCTAGAACTGGGAGCTAAAATAATAACTCACCTTCCACCCACCCACTGTATCAATTCAGAAAGACGAGCCAAAAACCGTGAACTAGGTTACACAGCAACAGAATAAGATCCAGACATCCTAGATGTTACTGAAGTAGGTGCGATGACAAAAAAAATTATGAGACAATTTAAATAGAGAACCGACACTGAACAGCACTAGATTAAAAGATTCTTAAAAACCTAATTATATGAATTTGTGAATAAGCTAATGATATGAACAGATATAAATTCATAACTATATTCATATTGGTAAAATAGTCACTCCTGTAGATTATAAATTGTCCTCAGTTTGTGTTTGTGTGCAGTGGGGACATTCAGAGGAGCTAGAATATAGAATCATAGAATCATAGGATGTATTGGGTTGGAAGGGAGCTTTAAAGCTCATCCAGTCCAACCCTGCAGTCAGCAGGGACAATGTCACCAGATCAGGTTGTTTAGAGCCCCATCAGCCTGACCTTGAATATCTCCAGGTACGGGGTCTCCACCACCTCTCTGGGCAACCTGTGCCAGTGATCTACCACCCTCATACTGAAGAACTTTTTCCTAATATCCAACCTAAATCTCCCCTTTTCTAGTTTAAAACCATTACCCCTTGTCCTATTGCTCCATGCCCCAGTGAACAGCTCTTCCCCAGATTTCTTACAGGCACCTTTCAGGTATCAGAAAGTCACTATAAGGTTCCCCCAGAGCCTTCTCTTCTCCAGGCTGAACAACCCCAACTCTCTCAGCCTGTCTTCATAGGAGAGGTGCTCCAGCCCTTGGATCACAAAGCCCATCTTTGTGGCCTCCTCTGGACCCGCTCCAGCAGTCTGATGTCCTTTTTGTGTTGGGGACTCCAAAGCTGGACACAGTGCTCCAGGTGAGGTCTCACCAGGGCAGAGTACAGTATGTCCCAAAAGGTCTCCAAAAGCCTGTATTTCCCTAAAGTTCCATAAAGTCTCTCACAAAACATTAATTATATATTCTCCTACACAAGAGTGGATTCACATCATGTCACCAGAGGCACTGGTAAACTCTTCACTGTGCTGAGCCTGCTCCTCAAGAGGCATAAATTTTATCATGGAAAAGTGCTGGATCTGGCCCTTCGCAGAGCGAAGAGAAATCACAGCATGAACAGCAAAGAGAAAACAGTTTGCTGCCACCCAGATGGAGGCCGAGTAAAGCAAACCCGACCACCAGAACAGGATGTACCCTGCAATCACTATTTAATGTACAAAGAAAGGCCAGCAGATTACGGTTGCTTAGGAAATGTGATTTCTCATTTTTAACTTGTTGAACAAATCAATTTTTTACAAGGTTTTTCCAAGAACCTCCTTACAGCACTTTGTATAATACTGTTAAGACTGGGACATACTGAGGGCATCATGTTGTGATACCGCATTAAGCATTGCTTTGGAGTGAGTTCTCCAATACCGTTTTATCTGTGCTGTGCTGAGCCTGCCAGCCAGCAGGTGTGGCTGTGGAGCCTTTTGAAATCCCAGGGATTTCTTTCACCAGTCCAGAGTCTGCAGAGAGATGGCATCACTGTACCCTCTTCTAACAAGGATATAATAACGCTGCAGGGAAATCCCAGAGTAACTGTAAACATGAGTGCCGTATGTGCGGGAGTCTTTTGTGCGGTATTTTTTGCTGCAAAGTATCTGAAACTATGGGCTGTGTCCTTTGCTGACAAACTCCATTTCTAATGTATACAATTGGCATTATCCTTGTGTCCTAGCTTGAGCTAAATAGAACTCATTTTCTATTTAGTGATTTTACCATGGCACCTTGGAACTACTCATGAGGAATTTCGCTCGCCAAGTTGCTGAATAACAAATTTAATTTAGAAGCTGGCATATAATCTTAAGAGAAAATATTCTTTACTATTCTTTAAAAGATCATCTCACTTTTTGTTATCAGATTCTTGCCAGAGCTCAAAGCCAGGTTCTTACAAGAAACAAAATTAAACTATTTTTTTAAGCACAGAGGGAATAACAAAAATGTAGAAGTACTACAGATGAGAAGTGCTCTTTTTAATGCCTGTCACAATGGTCCAGGATCTCGGAAGGTGAGAATCACTTTTCTTAAAATATTTATTACTTCATAAAATTGTCACTGTGATGATAACACATTGATGCTGGATGGGCTGTCTGTCTTCATGGCATTGAACCAAATCAGCATCATTGCAGTGGAAAACTGAATGTTGATTTTGAGAGGGAAGCATTTCCAAAATGAAATAGAACAAATTTAATTTTTGTTAATGATGCTGGGTTTGGAAAACCTAAGCAACAGAGGTAGTTGTGAAACCACGACCTGTAAAAAGATGTTGTTGAAAGTTTACTATGTAAGAAAGTACCTTTTGTTCAAACAGTAGGTAACGTTCAACAAAACCAAAGCTAGCAAAATTTTAATTCAGTGACTTGTATTTTTGTATTTTAGATTGGATTTGATTTTTGGTTTGGTGGTTCATCTGTATGTAACAAAACAACTGAGCTACAAGTGCATTGGGTTCAAGTGCTCACTCTCCTGCTTTCATAGCAGGATGACTGCACTGCGTGTTTAACAACACTGCTGCCGAACCAGAAACTGCACACCTGCAGCGAGAGTAAGCGCAGGGGGAGCAATGCATGCAGGATCCCACCTCAGAGAGTACTCATGTTGACACTTCCCTACGTTTCCTGTCTAATGGTGGTTGTATTTTACAGGTGGTTTTAAACACCAGCATCAAAAGCTTTTTCACCTGTGAAAGGATCTTCCAACTAGGAAATAGAGGACATCCTCTGGGGGTCTATGCATTATTACAGAATATTTCTCTTGCAGATGATCCTCTGCTGTTTTATTCCAGGCATGTTAAGAAAACACTGGACTGAGTGTTCCAGCTGATGTTTTATCAGAGCTTCTAAAAATAAAAGAAAGTAGATGAAGATTGTACTAAACCAGTTATGATTGTGGAGTCAGCAATTGCTGAGCTGGCTTACACTTGGAATAACTCCGTGAAAAAAACAACAAAACTTGGCTCGTAGAAATTTCCTGAACTAGAACAGCCAACAAGATTATTTTTAGTTCAGCTTTTAACATTCTATCATTTAAAGGGAAAACAGTTGCCAGTTACGAACATTGCCTACTGTTTGAACAAAAGGTACTTTCTTACGTAGTAAACTTTCAACAACATCTTTTTACAGGTCATGGTTTCACAACTACCTCTGTTACTTAGGTTTTCCAAACCCAGCATCATTAACAAAAATAAAGCTAATGTGAAAAAGTGAGAAGAAACATTGTAGCCAAAAGCTACTTTTGATGTACTTCTACAGTGATGTGAGGAGATGCTAGAGGTGGTGGTCCACCAGAAAACCCTAAACAGTGTGAAGGACTTTAAAACATTTATTTAATATTTTTATTATTAAATACCTAGTATTTAAATATTCACTGTGAAATTACCTCTTTAGACTTCAGAGTGTCCCATTTTCCATCTGTTTATTCTGTAAAATTAGAAGCCGTATTTAGCTTTGGCTGCAGCCTTTTATTCTAACAACCAAACATGTTTCACCTACACGCATTCTGAAACCTTATTTCAAAACTGTTTCAAAAGAAATATTTGGTACAGCTCGATTAATGTTTCTTTTGGCAGCAGCACTGCCCTATGCAGCCCAAAGTCATGTTGTTTGTTTCCAGTCCCACATCTTTCTCTAAGCTGTGCTGGCGTAATGACATGTGGGGTTGCGCAGTGAACCCAGTCAAGGACTTGATCTTGACTAAAATAACCTGACCAAAGATGGTTATTTTGAACTTGGATCCCTGCACAACAGCCTCACAAAAGTGCAGTGGCGTCAGTGAGACAGTAGCCTACGAAGGGAAGAGCAAGAGGGGCGCAGGGAAGAGGGGCTGCTTCACCCAGGTCATGAAACTGCAGCCCTTGGCTCTACAAACTGATGCCCCCTACAAAGAATTTGGCCCAGTCAGTACCTAAAGGAAAAAAACAAAACAAAACACAATTGCAGAGCTCTGACGCTGCAGTCACGTTTTACTTGTTTCTTCAATATCCACGTCTAAATTACCTGAGTGTACTATGAATTAATGGCAGGCTACAGGGATCAGAATACATAGATAACATATGAGGAATGTGCATAATAATGAAAGATTGGGGAAACCACACAAACATGCAGTTCTGGGAGGAAAATCTACTTAGAGAACATAAATTACAAACAAAACTAACAGAAAATTAATAGTTATCTTGCTGTTTTCTGTTACCAGCCCTGATTGATGATGGCTCTGCAGCACGACAAACAGTAACTCATTAACAGCCAAGTAACTACAGCAGGATGCAAGAGGCCAGGCAGTATCCTGGGTTGCTGGTATTCACTGGGTATGAACTCGACATAAATTACCTGCAGAGGCCGTAAAAGCAGCTGGAACCAGAAAAATACCTAGTGGAGGTGAGCTAAACCTCTGTTCCTTGTGTTTAACGGAAACCAGTAGGAGTTTGGGTTATATGGAAACTATTCTTTGGGCCATATGGAAAGCATTATTCAGGCTCTCTTGTCCAGCCTTTGTATTTCTGAGGAGGCAATTTCTGCCTGATCAGTACATTATCTGGTATTACGAGGTGTCTATAAAGTACTTGAAGAATCTTGCTAAGCAGCAAAGCTAACATAAAAACGAAACTGGAAGAGTTTATGAGCAGTGAAGTCTAGAAGCCTTTGTTTATCATAGAAATTAGGAAGGAAATTCCAGTTCTTATTGTGATAACTTTTCCTATTTATCATCACAACTCTTCCTATTTATTGTCACATATTTAAAATTTGTCATTAACTGTTTCTCCTTAACTAATGCAAATTTCTGTTGCATTTTTCCAGGTGGTCACTTATGCTGCTAGAAACAAACAAACAAAAGCACAGACACCCCAATTTAGATAGTAAGATGTGGTAGAAAGCTAAGAAAAGCCTGTAAAGAAATAAAGAAGCCTATTTTTATGGTTACGTTTTAAATAAATATTTATTTTATTTTCTGGCTTCATGGTAACGACGTAAATTCAGTAATTACAATATAAAACCTTGAAATATGAACAGAGTTTTGGATAACATTTCATAGCACAAAAAAGTCACACCATCAAAATCAGGACAATTTGGGCACATCTTAATTTCTTCCTGTTTAGTCTTATACCATTTATTAAACTTAAGCATCAGGATAGGGCACCCCTTCCAATTTTTTCCTCTGGCCTGTGATTTGCTGCTGGCCTGTTTATGCAGGAGTGATGCCCCTGCTGTGGCAGGATTAATAAAGCATTGACAGACAGATACTAACTGTAACAGCTGCTTTTATAGACTGTCACGTGTGGGTGTGAAAATGCTGTACGGGCCCTCCGAGGAAAGCAGATTTACTGTAGATAAACCTTTAATGACATCACCCGGGTGTAACCAACACTTCAAAATGCTTCACAAAATGCTTTGTAAAGTCTATATCCCGCACATGGCTTGTCCTTACCAACACTAGGTTAGTGCAGCTCCATGCCCTGCGCTCAAATACTGGGACAATTAGAAGAGATTACATCGAGATTTAGGTGCTAGGCTATTTTTAAAATCTCTTCCTCTCCTAATGCGTTTCCCATATAATCCTATCTAAATATTTATTTTGAGAGCTTGAGGTAAGTAGGGAACTGGGGGCTTAAATTCATCAAATCCAGAAAAAGCTTACATGGGTGAGGGGTTAGAGTTAGAGCTCAGAAAAGCAGATTTCATTCACAGCATCCCAGCCTAGGAAATGGAAGAGCAGACCATGAAGATCCCAGAAAGAAAAACATTATCTATGAGGCTCAAAAACTGGGATGAACGGGCGACAGAGCTAGTAAAACCTCCACGAATAAATAATAAAATATTTTCCACTAAAAGTGGCCAACTGGATCTGACACTGGCCTAGAAAACGGCTGGATCATGTTCCTTCCTTACTGTGCTGAGATGGCTTTGGGTAAATAATTTCATTGCTGAACACATGAGATTCCTCTTCTATGAGGACTGTGACTCTGCAAAGCCCACTGACATCTACTAATAGAAAACGCTGTGCTAGTGTTGGTATTAAAATTTGATGTTTTCCCCACAGAAGACTGGTATTTGAATTCTTTCAGAAATGTGCTCAGATACAAACAATTATCAGGTTTTAAAAGAGTAGTCAGAGAAGACCTTATAAGCAACTAATCTCTGCTGTTAAATGCTTTGCCCCCTGGAAATTAGTGATTATTTATCTATATGCTGTACGTCTCCTGTAACTCTGCGGAGTGAGCAAATGTGACACCATTGAAAGAGGATATCATAACACAAGCGGGACCTCCTGCAGGCAGAAAACTGGAAAAAAAAAGGATGCTTATGTGAGTAATATGGAAATAAGTACTCAATTCAGAAACATCCATTGCACTTACTGATGCAGCTGAAGGCACGGCCAGATCGCAGCATCACCAGCCATGAGCTATGCAAGAAGATCTAGCACAGAACAACTGTGCTGCTTTTTGCCATCAGTTTCTATCTGTTTGTTTTTAATGATTTTCTGTGGATGAATTAATATTAAAAATATTAAGTATTTTATTGCATATACAGACAAACATTTAAGAAATATGCCACAGTTACTCAACTGCAGAAGTGTATTTTCCAAGTGAAAAGACTTTCAGAAACTGTGTTAGACAAAGGGTACCTTACTTACATCATGCCTTATTTTGAAGTGTTGCAAATAAATCTCCTTTCTTGCTGGTTGTGTGGTGTTACTGATAGTAAAAGCTGTACTTAAACCTCTGTTCAACAGCATTCTTTAGATTTAATGGAGCAAAAGTTGCACCAGCTGTTGAAACAAAATAGTTAT
This sequence comes from Mesitornis unicolor, assembly GCF_000695765.1. NCBI lineage: Eukaryota > Metazoa > Chordata > Aves > Mesitornithiformes > Mesitornithidae > Mesitornis > Mesitornis unicolor. The sequence goes on from NW_010175720.1 coordinate 7,684, forward strand.
TTTCCTAGTGTAAGAATTTTGGACTCATTGGTTTAATTCTTTCCTTTGTTCTGCTGCACAGAAAGCTTACGCAGACTGTGATGAGACAAAAATACATCAGATATACAAACATCCTCTCAAAATTCAGAACTTGTATCTCCCCTTGAGTCACTTGAATACAGCTGCTAATTATCTCATAGAACGCGTTTTGCCGCAGTCTGAAGAGCATATGATGCCAAAGGAGAAACTGCTCAGCAACACCACAGGCTTTACTTTAACTGTGAGAATGCTCCTCCAAACCAGAAATCCCTATCTTTTTATGGGGAGGAAGGATAAGGCAATAATAGAGAAGTGAGAAACAGCCAGCGCAAGAGACATTCCTCCACTGAGAGCTTACCAAGGAAGTACGGTGAAAGGTTTCCTTCCCTGACAAAGGGAAACAGGGAACAGAGGGTGAGAGATCTCCTCTCATGCAGCAGTAGGCAAAGACTTAAGCACCACGTATCAGGTTCCCTGGCAAGACCTGCTGCCATTACAGCAATGTTCTGCTTTGTTCTGAGAGAGGTGGGATGTGGTATATTCTGAAGTATTAACCACCTTATTTTTCATTTCCATACTGCAGGCAGAGAAACTTCAGTATGTCTGAAATGATGTTTCAGCAGATGAAAGCTGAAAATCTGAAAACCTGAGATCTCAGTGAGAGGTAACTATGTGCAGTTAATAAACGTATTATTCTTTCCTGAAGTCCTAGAAACAAATGCAGCATTACTGAAGACGGAAACAATTTTGCTGGTATCACTGGAGTTGACCACACTTAAGCCAGAATGAAACAGAAATGTCCACATAATCCCCTGTGACCTCTCAATTATTCCCATGCAGTGTAACAGTGATTTCACAAATTATATTGAAGAGAAGCGTAGTTTAAACTTTCTATGGCATGTGGACTCATTCCTTTCACTTTCTTACTCAGTAGGCATTGAGGCAAGTTAATTTGTGGTGTATTTTAGTTGGACTAGGGGTAGCAGCAGAGACACTTGGGCCCATTGTGCATCTTTGTGTTCTTTCTAGCGCTATTTTCCATTAGGATTTCATCCCTATCCCTGTGTCTGATTATTGGTGGCATAGCCTGTGTATGCAGAAGACAATGTATTGATTGCTAGCCGTGGTGGAGCTGCGTGGGAGACGAGTATTATGTACCTACAGCTGGAGCCTGCTGGAGTAAAGAATCACTAGTACAAAACAGTTGCTGTAACTTTCCACGGATAAAAGAAACCACCAGTAATAAAATGCTGGATTCCTAAAATGTAGCTTAGACAGGTTTCAGGCAAATATTTACAGTTAAGTATAAATATTTTCTGAGATTTAGGAAAACCTAGCAGTGTCCATTACTGCTTATAAAATTCATGCCTCTCCTTTTGGATTTTCTTTTTCTGTCTTAACTGTAGTAATTCAAAACCCTGTCTCAACAGAAATGATAAAGTTCTATCTCTGAACTTTTGAAATTGGTTGCCATCCAAAGAGTAGCATCTTGGTTTCTGGAACTGGCAAAATATTCATTGATTTTTTCCAGTATCAATGTTTGGTTTGGATTGCCTGCCTTAACTCTACCTCTGAAATCCTGTCAAACCAAACCCCTCCTATTACACCATTCTTAACACTAGACCAGTTGGCTTGTGCTTATTCATATCTACTCTTTTTTAACCACATGCAGTCAGATTACATTGTCCCCCTTTGGTGTCACATAAAATCCACAGGTTGATAGTCGAAAAAATGTTCACTGTAGGGTGGCATGTGAAATACACTGGCATGAAGAAACACCCTTTTTTAACTGGGTTGGTCATATGATTGGTATTTGGCAGAGACTCATAGCATGACTCAGTGAAATCTTTTAACAGTGAAGCATGAAGCTTCTCATATAGTAAACATTCCCAAGCACTAGACTGTATGGTTTTATTTCACTGAAGTAAAATCCCATTATATTAAATTATAACGTGGAGACATTCTCTACGTTAATTTAATGGATGCAGCTCTTCAAGTTCTCACCATCTGTTCCACCCTTTAATTACAAAAACAAAAAGGTACAATTCACAATCACATCATAAAAAAGAGGACTAGAAGTGATTTGGGCGCACAGGTACGTATCACCCTCAGACTCCCAGCATCTGTTACATCCATGGTTTCACTTGACAGTAAGCGGTGCTTTGCTGGTAGCACCCCTACTTTAAAAACAGGTATTGGTAGTTTCAAGTGGGTAAGTCACTGCCTCATCCAGAAACTGTATTGTCCAGCGCTGTGGTTCTGACTTCATCTAAGATATAGCTGCATTTCAGGATAAGTGAAATTACCTTTGTGCCTGGAAGCCATTGAACACTGCAGAAACATTTTGGGCAAAAGAGAGTACAGAAATGTGGTAAGTGAAAGGCCACGCTGCAGATACATTTTGTCAGTATTTTTCAGAGAGGCTATCCTCTCTAAAAGGAATTTGGTTGTATTTTTGTTGTTGTTTTTTTGTTTTTCTGGATGACATGTAGAAAGCATTTACATTTAAAACAAGTAAACAAAATGCAACTATTTGCAGTCAGTGACACTGCCTAGAAGCTTTTATATTCGCAGACATAAGAAAATAATTAATTTGTTCCCCTAATAATGATGACTTTTCTGTTAAATATACCTTATACTTTGAAGAAAGTGTATTTCAGTTTAAAAAAAATCTGCTTCTGTAACTAGCAAAATTAACAGTGGCTGTAACACTCCACGGAAGGGGAAATGGGAGTTGAAATGGCCCTGAAAAATCTTTAAGCAGATACAAGAGACATCTCCTGTCTCCTGATCCGTACACCAGCCCATGGTGTCTCCTGCTATACTGGTTTCATAGCACAGAGTAAGAGCAAGTGTTATTTTCTTGAACACAGAAGTGTATTAAATAGTCACATAAAACCAGAAGAACTTGTTTTGGAAGTAGTCAGCCCTATCTCAAAGCTACTGTAACGTACACACCTTTACTGTGGAAATTCTTTCAGTTGGTATATTATCTACACTTGAGCAATTCTTGATAGATTTTGATCCATTTGCCTGACTGTCTTCAGCTGGACACTGTCAAAAAGTTAGAGCAGTAGTAGCTATACCAATAAAGGGTTTTAGACTACTGGAAGAATGAATACAGGTGATTTTCTGCTGTAATCAATACTATTTTTTTAAGAGAAGTGTTACTATAGTCAGGACAGAGAGGTCAATTTATGAAAAGGGACATTGAGGGAACTTCATCCAGGAATAGTTGCAACACAAGAATGGTAGGTTTAACACGTGTTCTTAAGACTAATTTGCATTATAGCCTTGGTGCCCTGGACGGTGCTGTTTCTGAAATAAACATTCTTCTGAGGAAGTTCAGCCAGGTTTTGTAAGATTATTTTTGATAGTAAAACATGAATCAAAATTAAACTTACTGCACAGCACCCCAAAGCACTAGGACAGTGATTCTGTGACAGAGCCTCCCTTGTTCAGCTGGCAAACTTTTCCCTCTCATTCTGCACAACTGAGTTCAACCACTGCTGAAATAGACTCTGCATCACCTCTCCACTCATTCAGTCCTGTAATAAATACACATTCATTATAGAATTCAAAAATTCTAATTGCTCAAGTTAATGACAGTTTTCTGAAACCAGTTCTTCTCTCTGATAATTTTTTCTCTGATATCATTATTTAATTACTGAATAATGATTCCTCCAATGAAAACTACAGTCATAGTTTCATTGATCTTTTCAGTTTGTAATCTGAGGAGGAAAACCACACTGGTGAAGTGTACAAATTAACATTATGCTTGTGCTAGATATGTACACCTGAGAGTAAATCTGTGTACCATGGCAGCAAGCAAGGTTAGTACTAGCTCCTGTCTTTGAACACACAGAGACTGTTAGGTTCTGGATGCACTTACTGCCTGTGAGTGAAATTCTGCTTGTTATTCAGCCAGCACAGCTCAACTTTGCATGCACTGGAGCAGCCTAGCACAAGCCCAGCTTTTAGGCCTGCAAGCTTTCAGGATTCTTAGCTTGGGCTACCAACAGCTGGGTGTGTGACAGACACGCAATACAATACAGTGGACAAGCACTCTGGGGCTGACACGAGGAGGGTGTTACTTGGCCAGTGAATGCACTCAGCAGTTATCACTAATGCTATATATACACCAAAAAGGAAGTTAGACACTCTGTCAGCAAGATCTTTGCTCCCGCTGAAATGCTGAGAGTTTTGGCATTACCATCTACCAGTGAGATTAACAGGTATGGCCTCATGGCCATTTCTCATTCTTCTGCCAAATGTGAGATTTTTATTAGTCAAATTTATAACAGTATATTTTTTACTTTCATTGTATTTATCTTACACACAACTTCAGGGAGAAAAGCCTCCCAGTTTAGAATGACGTTTCCAGAGTTTATGAGGTGTTGTGGATCATTTGGCTAAAACCAATTCAGTGAGGCTGAAAAGGGGAAAGAAAGGAAGTTATGCACAGGAAATGGGATGAAAAAGAGTGGCAGCGGAAGAATGATGCTAGATTTGATGGAAAAATGACATCCATCAAGGAGAGGGGTCACAGCCTGCTATGAAATAGGAGATGAAAAAAAATATTCAAATAGAAGAGATCAAGGTTTGTTGTTACTCTGACCACCAGGAGAGCTGAGGAGTTAGTTACAGCTGAAGGGAGGTATCCGGTGTTCTCAGGATCAGCCACTGCCTCTTCCCAACCGTTTTTCATCCTTCCCAAGTCACATGAGTCTGATGGACATGATGAGGAAAGGTGACCTGGCTCAGGGCTGAAAGGGTAAATAGTCTCAGCTAGTAAAAACAGGGACAGTACTTGGCCTCTGAACACAGTGTTACTAATGAGGAAGCTCAGGTTTATCAAGTGTAGCTTTATCCACCTGAGGATATTCTCTTTCCAAGTAATTTACCATTGTTACTTCATTTTGCATGTTTATATATTTACTATTATTACTCACAAATATTTTGGCTGTCATTGAATTGGCATGACTAGTAGTTTCTGCTTGGGCAATATAGGATTACCAAGGATGCTTATGCTAGGGACTGAGGTGTGCTGACAACACATGACTTCATAATGCTAAACCCAAGTCAGCCCATGCATTTTTATTTTCATGAATATATTTATTTTCATGAATATTAAACTGGCTCTCAAAGTTTCCTCAAAAAAAAAAAAGACAATTCTATCTAGGCTCTGTATAACCTAGCTACAGTAGTGCAAATAATTTCAGGTTGCTGCAGCTTGTTCTTCCACTCCACCTTTAAAATAAGGTTTTTGGTGAGAACACTGTTATGTAAGGCTGCAAATGAGATTTGGAGCAACAATAATTACCCAACTTGCCACCTATTTTTAATACCTAAGATGGAAGGCACTGGAATTCTGAATGACAATATTCAAAGAGCAAAGCACAGCAGTGAATCCACCTATTACAATGAAATCTGATTCAGTATTAGGTTAAAAATAAGGTCAGGTTATTATTTGTAACTAGCTATTACTAACACACTTATTAACCATAGTGAAGCAAAATCATGACCTAAGAAAAAGTGTGCCTGTGCCATGAACATATCACGGTTCTCCTTTGTCCTTTAGCACATACACAAATAGATTTCAAAAGAAATTTACCCTCTCCAGTCTCTTTATTCCGAGGAAGCACTTAAGCAGCATCCAGGGCTTCTTGGAACTGAGCTTGAGAGCTGATGCTGAACTGGGTGGCAAGGCAGCAGTGTAGCCAAGGCATCTTTAGCAGCTTGTGTGTACCTGTTTTGTCATGCAGGACTTCTGTGACATCTCCAAAAGATGGGTATTATATTAATACACTTCTAAAAGTCACGGGTACTCTCCAGCTGGGTTCATGCTTCCTTTCCTACAAGATACTGGCAGCACTAAGAAGGAAACATACATTTACCTGGCAGGAAGAGAGGGAGGAATATCTTACATTTTCTTGCTGCAATAATTTCTTTGCAGTCTTTCTATAGCTTAACGCTCTGGTTGCTTGGCCCAGGTGAAGGTAAATATCTGAAAAAAAGAACAAACCCCAACAGCTATAATATGCAGAGAACCTCATCATTAACTCAAATAAATAGGCTAAAAAAAGGCTACATCAGTTAGGTGTTGCCTGGCTTAAGTGTAACAGGATCTCCAGGACAAGACAACAAAAGAAAAAATGGTACAGAATAAAGGTAGGAGTCCTACTTATGGGCTGAACTGCACTCCATTGTCTCAGCACTTTGCAAGGGCACAGTTGAAGAGCAGAAATGTTAGGATTAGCATGTGCAAAACATCTCAAAGACCTCAAGCTTAATATCTTTCAGTCTGCAGGTAGGGCACTTGGTCCTCCTGGATTTGCAGGCATTTAATAGGATGGCACTCTGATTCCAAGGAAAACGATCCTCATTACGGCCCCAAGCCTCCCCAGCTACATCAGTCAGCTGCCTTCTTCTGCACTAGTTACTGCATTTTGGCATAAGTTTATGCACCAAGATCAGGAGAGAAAATATATCCTGCAGAAGTTTTAGCTGTAATTCGGCTGTCACATTGTGTTTGAGATTTCACAGAAGTGAGTGGTGCAGACCCTTGCTAAGATGTTGTGACTCAAAAAACCCCACCTCTTACAAGTCCTACAGTTTTCAGATTCCTAAAACCAACCATCTGAAAGCCAGAAACAGTGGTTTCTCCGTAGTATGCTGGCATGAAAAGCAAAGATATATCTATCCTACGCCTAACACAGGAAACATTATGTAGGAATTGTCTGTATGAGGCATGTGGGATGTGCCAAGTTTGTGTAACTTATTTAAAAAAATCACCTTGGATCATATTATCTCCATGACAACTGCTTGTATGTATTAATAATTTGTTGTGTGCTTAAATGTAGCTTATGGAAGACTGAACAGAAGAGGTTTTCCAAAGAAAGTACTTGAAACATGAGCTGCGTTGATCAGAGCACCACATCAGCAATCAGCAAGCCTGAAGCCTCCTAGCAGACACTTAGCAGGAGATTTCACAGATGTTTACATTATTTGTTTAAAAGGAAGGAATTTAAACATGTGTCCAAGTATCTATTAAACTGGGGTCTCTACTCTCTTGACTCTAAATGCTTCTGTCACATTTGGCAAGTGAGTTAACTGCTTTCTCAGTGGGGCTGAAATCATGTATTTGTCCATCTGGCAATGATAGTGCTAGTATTTGTCCTGGCAGTGCTAGTATTTGTCAAGTGTTCCCAAGATTAAAGCTGTTAGATGAGAGGCAGCCTTTTCAGAACAGAGGAGGAAGGCGGCCATGTGCTCAGGTGCACAGGGGTCTACCAGTTCACCAGTGCCCCTGCCCAGCCAGGCAGGAGACAGCAGGACACAAAGCATTTGCAAAATATTAACATACATTAATGAGCACTGTTTTCTATCCTTTTTTTTTAAAGATTCTTGACCATAAAATATCTGTATCCGTAATGATTTGAAAAATGTGATTTTCACACTTACTTTGTAACTTCTTTCAATACAACTGTACACTTCCTGCTGCTTCTACAACCTCAGAGTGAACTATGAAGGAGCAAGTTTCAAACAATATCTTTTGTGGTATGTAAGGTGATTAATAATGAGATTACACCCTTTAGAGAAGCCATTTAATTGAACTTTTAAAGTGAATAGGCCTCTGTTGATAGCAGTATTGCTGATGTCACTGATTTTGTCATGCACTATCTGGACTCTGGGATGAGTCAAATATACAGAAATAATATTTGTTTGTGCTGATGTAACACAAATATGTGACGTAAATAGCTTCTCTTCTAGTTCCCATCTTTTGTAATCATTGTGCTAAAGATCACAAGATTTACCTGACTTAATGAGACTATTAAGACACAAAACATGCAGTATTTTGTCCCCGTAAGTGACCGGTATCTGAGTATGCGAGAGATGACACGATGTACACTTCTGACTTCATCTGAGCAGGGAACGTCCCTTTCTCCACAGGGGCAGTTGACTTCTACACTGAACTACCAGTGTCTGTACTCTTTGCTTACAAAAAAAAGTATTAATCAAAGAAGGCAGCCCTACATCAAAAGGTGGCAACTCATTTTTACAATATTGTATGGCTTTTTAATTCCACATTTAGCATTAAAACACCATAGCAACAGACACCTCAGACATGCACTGACAGATAATTTAGAACTGGTAAGATATTCAGGGAGAGGTAAGCGTGAAGAAAACTAATTTACGTCTTCCTTACTCTAAAACGCTTAATCAACACTACATTTACATAGTCATACAAAGCCTGGCAATATAAATCTGTGTAGTTTAAGCACTGTCTGATGTCTCTTACAGCACAATGGAAATGTTTGTGTTACTGCAGTAACTGATAAGATTATTGCAATTGCTAACACACGATGAATTTCAGATTCACTTCAGACCGTTAACAGATTTAGTTGGCACTACAGGTGGTTTTGCAAAAAAGTGAGATGTGTGTAGATGTAAGCGCAGGCAGCTTGACTCGTTAACCTTTTTAAGGAACATCATACATGAAACACTTGTCACTGACTCAAGCGCTCGGATGGTGTACAGCAGCGTGGACTCCCCCTGACTCATCGCAGCAGCCACACCCAGCCCATCTCCTTAGTTACAAACCACACTCACAAAACCCTGGCATACATTCACATACTAAATGCAAAGTATCATTACTGCCACCTCACAGCTCACAGTTTAATCTCACTGTATATCTGAAGTACTGACAAACCCCCAACTTATGCAACACAGCAGGTATTTCATTATTTTGTTCTCCTTTGAAGGTTCAGATAACCATCTAAGAAAGAAGAGAAAAGCAACCGCGATTCTGTAAACTATTGATTATGACTCTCAAGTAGGACAGAGGAATGAGATCTGACTTCTGATCCACACAGGTTGTTCATAACAATGTGAGGACAAAATACAGAGCTAAGGCTTGGGATGGAGATGGAAAACAAAGTTCTCCCCTGTTCTGTGAGCGTCCAGGTAACTGAATCCTGCATTCTCTCCTAGTCAACAGCACAGCTTCAGCTGCAAGCAGGGAGCGCTGAATCACCTACCCCTTCTTGAAGCAGCATTTGCCCTGGCCGTTAAGAATTACAACCAAGTCTCTTTAGACAAGAAGGGCTCCTTTCTTAGGTCAGCACTTTAACACGACGTCTTTCTGAACCAACTGTGGGCTTGGGAACCATCACATTTGCTCTAAAGACAGCAGTGATTATAACTGCCATCTGTAAGGAGCCCCGTCTAACCCAGAGTAACTGTGCTTTCCCTAAGACAAAACATCACAGGAGTTTGATTGTAGTTTCATAAGCAAATAAGCCAGGTTAATATTTTCCTGCTGCTGAGGAGGTTTTATTTCCCCTCTTGCTCTCCATCTCTCCTATTCCAGAAACACAGTCAGGCGCAGGCACTGCAGTCCTGCCCCGTTCTGAGCACTAGGACCGGTACCCAGCACATCCTCCTTTTCAGCTGGATCAAATGTCTGCCCCAGAGACCCCAGGAGTTACAGTCGCTAACCCAAACCAGGCATGTTAAGACCAGCTCGTTACGATAGTTTTCAGAGCTCCCTTTGATCCTGGCCTCTTCTGGGATCCTGACCCCAGCATCCCATGCCAGCTGAAACCATTCGTACACCCACATAAAGAAAGGGACAAGGGTATAGATGCAGCAAAGAACACTTTTTCAAGCAAAGCAGGGTTTTTCTGAACACATTTTTGCTGGCAACAGAGGGAGAATAGTGTTGATAGGGGACTGCCACCAGAGCCATCTTCCTGTCAGCTTCAAGTGACCATCACCCAAGAGCAGAGATCACCTTGTTCTGGATCAGATGTAAATCACAGAGTGCTGAAGCACTCATTTCTCCTGAGACTGAGGCACAGAGTAGCAAAACTGCGGGTTCAGATTTTTCTGAATGTTGTGGAAAATTAACACTAATTACTTAATTTTTGTAGACAGAAACATGATTAACTTCAAGACTGACACCGTGAAGAGTTCAAAGACACAATCTACTTGAGTTTCACCAAGAACTTTGCTATCTGTACGGAAAATACAGAGCTAAATACGATCTTAAAACATCTTACTAGGCCAGAAGGTCAACAGCTATTAGCAAAAATAAACTTTAGGTTGGCAAGTTACACAAGAGATGTGGTATTGCTTCACGTTCTTTGCATTTCTTTGTTCAAGATTATTTTGGGAGTATTAAGGAAGATGTGCTACAAAGGAAATTCTTGCAACCTCGCATTTTTTCAATAAATAACACTTTTCCTTCTACAACTTTAAGTACAAAACTAAGAACATCTGAAGATGTAAACCTATGTAAAAACTGCAGAAACATTCTGGAAGAAAGACAAAACACTTAAGTCATTCAAACAATCTGGTGTCTACTAGGAGATTATGACACCAAGAAACAGAGACTGACCTATGAAAGCAAACATTCTTCTTCTCTTGCTCACTATGTAATTATTAATTTGCTTCAAAAGTAGGCAAAGAATGTTAACAATGTACTCTGTATCAGGCAAACTCTGACCACAGCAATTAACACCCATTAACTAGGAAAAGCCCTTGTTGATTTGACAATGTACATTTTGTACAGGGTACATTTTGCCCAAACTTTGACCCATTAAAGACGCCTTTTTTTAAACTCATTATTTAATGCCTTTTGGAAGTTATTTAAGGGAAATCTTGCATTGTCAAACACCTCTATAATTTAAGTTGCAAGTTGCAATAAAATACATAATCCACTATAGGTAACAGATGCACACTTCTTTCATTCAGCTTTATTGCATCTTATTTGTCTCTATCTGACTAACATCTTTTACTTCAGGTAGAAGGCCAGGTGGGAGTACACTGAGGTAGCTGAGGTACAGCACTAGCTGCCTGGATTTTGCTGATAACTTACGCCGTGCCTCACTTACTTCTTTCTTTCTTAAAAGGTCGTAACAAACCCACGTCTCCCAAAAACTTTCACTATAAATTGTTTTTAAAAAATAAACGCAACACGGCCCTTTTAATCTAAGCACTACAACCAAGATAACATTTAACACTCAAACTGCAAAGATGTATTTCTAAGTAACACCGGCAAGCACTCTCAGCTGCCCTGTTCCCAAAGGGACGCGGTAACCGTGCTCCGGACTGCAGGGAGAAGCACAAACGCTGCCAGACCGAAGCAATAACAGACATCTCCACCACGGCCCTCCAGCAGACACTTGCCAGGCCGAGCACCCTGTGCCCCCCGAGGAGCCAGCACTCAGCACACCGGAGACAGGCGGCACAGCACCGCACCAACCACAGCCCCCTCACGGCAGGGCTCCTCGTTCCCACCTCAGGGAACCACCGCCCTCCCGCGCATGCGCCAGCCACCCCCGCCCATCCTCC
>NW_010175721.1:0-13270 GCF_000695765.1 Mesitornis unicolor
TCTTGTTTAAGGTTAAACAACTATTTAAGAATGCCACCCAGAGATCTGCTCTGAGGACAGATAGTTATGAGTGGCAAGGTGTGTGGGACAGTATGCACAAATGCCTAGGACAGTGGGCACCTCCATTGCTTTGGAAATTCACCCCAGAAAAAGTGAAGAATCCTGAACAACTAGTAAAATATTTGGAAAATGTATGCTGTCACCCTGGCAATTCGAGAGAGACACAAATCCCTGCAATGTGCTGGGGCCTGGCCCCTACTGAGCCCCATTGAACCCTATTCAGTACACTCAAAGGGATAAGAAGGTCTCCGGATCTGACAACAAAACAACAGACACTGCAGCTGCTCCAAGCCCAGCAACAGGCACCGTGGCTACTCCAACTCCTGTGACAGGCACTGCAGCTGAACCAGAGAACCAACCTGTGCTGCCATCAGTCGTCCCTACACACAAGATATCTTGGATGTGAAAATCAGCTCATTCAGTAAGAGAAGATACTCCTACTAGGAAGTGGAGGGAGAAAGAAGTGGATGAGGAAGGCTACTTCAAAGCAGGGCCATCACAACAAGAGGAAGAAGAGGTAGAATTCATAAACTCATCACTTGACCACTATCTCTGAAGGAGGATGTCTGTGAGACATGTGAAAAGGTTTCAGCCACTGTCCAGGTGAGCACACTGTCACCTGGCTGCTTTGATGCTAGGATAATGGGACCAATAGCCTGGTATTAGAAGGTAAGGAAGCCAAACAGCTGGGATGCCTTTCTAAGTAAGAGGGCATTGACAAAGCAATTAGAAAAGGGGCAGAAGCCCTCAGCCTCTGGAGGCAACTTCTCTCGGGTGTGAAGAAAAGGTATCCCTTCAAGGAATATGTTATATGTCACCCAGGCAAGTGGACAACCATGGAGAGAGGTGTCCAGTACCTGAGGGAATTAGCCATGTTGGAGGTGATTGATTATGATGACCTGGACAACAAGCAGTTATCCAAAGATCCAGATGAAGTCAGGTGCATATGACCCACATGGCAGAAGTTTTTATAGAGCACACCATGCCAGCTCATTGGCAGTAATGACCTGGAAAGACAGAGAGGGACAAACAGCGGATGAATTGGCTGGCCAACTCCAGCAACACAAAGAAGGCTTCTCTTCCTTCCTACCAGCCTGCATCTTGGCTGTGGAGAAGCTGTCCTGGGAGTTCCAGCAATTCAAAGAGGATATGTCTGACTCCCCATCTGTACAAACCAGTATCTCAGCTATCAGGAGTAAGCATTCCTCTGTTCAAGAGAAAGGATGCAATGGGTATATACCACAGGCCACCCTGTGCTTTTACCTGCATGGCCACGGAGAGGACATGAGGAAGTGGGGTGGAAAATCTACCTCAACCCTAGAGGCACGGGAACTTGAGTTACAAGGAAAACAATCACAAAAGTGGGTTCTTCTAGGAAAATTACTGTTCCAGTTTCCAGTGGGCAGTTCCTCAGACAGAGTGGAAGGGCTGACCTTACTTCTGATCATAATAAAGGGACTTCTGACTCATATTACAAGAAGTGAGTAATGAATACTACAACCAGGACTAGAGGGTCCCTGCCTCCAGTCAGATGGAGGAAAGAGACAACCAGTTTTATTGGACTGTGTGGATTCAACGGCCTGGCACATCAGACACACGGGAATATAAGGCTCTAGTGGACACCAGTACCCTGTGTACCCTAATGACATCAAGATATAAAGGGGCAAAACCCACCTGTATTTCTGGAGTGACAGGGTGATCCCAAGAGCTAACTGTACAGGACGCCAAAGTAAGCCTAACTGGGAATGACTGGCAAAAGCACCCCATTGTGACTGGCCCAGAGGTCTCATGCATCCTTGGCACAGACTACCTCAGGAGAGGAATTTCATGGACCCAAAGGGTACCACTGGGCTTTTGGTATAGCTGCCTTGGTGACAGAGACAATTAAACAGCTCTCTACCTTGTCTGGTCTCTCTAGAGGGCTGGAGGACCATTCTGTTGTGGGGTTGCTGAGGGTCAACAACAGGTGCCAACTGCTACCACAACAGTGCATCAGCAGCAATATCACACCAACCGAGACTCCCTGATTCCTATCCATAAGCTGATTTGTCAACTGGAGAGCCAAGAAGTGATCAGCAAGACTCGCTCACCCTTTAAAAGTCCCGTATGGCCAGTGCAAAAGTCTAATGGAGAGTGGAGACTAACAGTGGACAATCATGGCCTGAATGAAATCACATCACCACTGAGTGCTGCAGTGCCAGACACACTAGATGAAACTTCAACACAAGGTGCAGTCAAAGGCAGCCAGGTGATATGGTACAACTGACACCTGTAGTGTGTTTTTCTCAATCCCTTTGGCAGCAGAGTGCAGGCCGCCGTTTGCTTTCACGTGGAGAGGCATCCAGTACACCTGGAATTGAGCACCCCTGGGGTGGAAACACAGTCATTGCAGGGCAATAAAGACAAAAAAGAAAGTGTTATGCCAAATCTCCTTAGATGATCACAGGGAGGATTAAAGAACATTAATTCTCTCATTACTTATCTCATTATAAGGTCAACTGCATCTAAAGGCTAATATATTTTCCTGTAACGCTGAGATCTTCAGGGAATATGATTGCTGTGTCTTATCAGCCTGGAAATGTCAATTGGAGGAAGTGAACCAAACAAGTCAATAAGGTTTATTCTACTTCCAGAATTATCCTAAACTTAGGGCAGATACTTAGAAAACTGTTAGAAAGAAAAATAATAATAAATACATTCCACTTCCAGGAATAAGTTATGGTTCTAGTAACAGCTAAGTGGGCGAAAAGACTTAGTATTGAACTTCTTCAACATATGAACTCCAGATACAGCCCAAAGCATTGATCTCTGTATTAGTCATTCACTAGGGTTTATAATGCTAACAGGCAGAAACACTTTTCTTACCTCAAACTGACACCAAAGACTTATCATTCATCCTTCATGTAGGCAGCAGGACAATTGACACTCCACAGAGACACTGCGAATAAAGCCAAACACCATGGGATTATTAAATAGTCCAGGCAACTTTCCTCATCTTCCTAAGAGCAGTTTTTGCACACTACAACTTTCTACAAATATATTACTGTCACAATGACTTGCTATTGAGATTTTTAGTCCAAGCACAAAGAAAAAAGTGATCCTGTGCAAAACGAAGGACTGCAGCATGAAGAACTTTCAGTAACAGTTGCTGACCTTTCACTATAGAAAACTATTAAAGCAACGAAACCAGGCATGAGGATTTCTCAGTGGCTGTTAAGGGGTTATGCAGGCTTTCATCTGTGTCCTAATTCAAATCCGGTCTGGACCAGCATTCTTCTTTCAGCCATACTCAGCTCACAATTACCCTGCTAAAGTTAAATGATTGACATCAGCTTGAGTTTGGAAAAAATGTTCACTCTTTGCCTTCTTTTATACTATCCAATATAATTCCAGTTCTGTGGCAGTTCCCAAGATGGCCTCAGCATCATAGTGAAAGGCACCTGGTCCAGCAGCAATGGAAGTTAGAGAACGGATCAGAAATTATTGCTTTACAGCAATAAATTTAGATGGGCTCCATCTGGCTTCACATCTTAAAACTCATCAAAAAATCTTCTGTTTTCTTTCCCGTAGTATGAAGAAGTTGCTAACTGTGGCTTGCAATGCAGTATTCTATCCACTTTCCACCAGGCACCTAAATGTCAATAGTCCTCAACATAGCTTTCTTTTTAAATCAAAATCCAACTTTTTCACTCTATACCTATTGTTAAAAAACAATTCCATGCTCTTGTCGTCTCCCTCTTTGACCCATATAACCTTCTCCCTTATGGCTTCTCTATGACCTGCACAAATCTTTTCTGATGCATCAGAAATGATAAAAAGGTATGAAACAGAAGGACAATGTTTGTAAGGAAAGCAATGTGTCAGCTAATCTGCATATAGCTATTGTGTTCCAAAATACGCAGCCTAATGGATATATGCTTTCTAATTGCCTGCAATCATGGATAAATAAGAAGCTACATTACTACTGGCTGATGAACAGAAAGTGTGACTTATTGTGTCTATTTGGACTGCAAGTCATAAAAAGTCAGAATAAATTTTGAATCCCTCTGTGCTTGACACTTCCAGAGGACAACAGATACTGGCAAAAGGAGTCCCCAGAGACCATGAAGTGCAACCTATTCAATTAGCACCACCTATTAAATATTTTCAAGATATTCTCCAGTGGGAACAGATAGACAATGTATTTGTAATTTACTCAAACCATTAGAATGCAGATGCTCAGAAAAAATTGGTTTCAAATTTAGTAATCTCTTGCCACCCCTTTTTTAGGAGTTTACTCTCCAAATCCTCTGAAGCATTACACATTAGAATCCATCTTCAAATGGTCCTTAATGTAGATGTCTATTCTACATGCTTGCATGTAATTACAAAGTTTGTCTGAATGGTCATTGCCAGTTTGTATGCAGAGGTGTGCAACAGCACATAACACTGATGCACAAAATGTGGCTTCTACACACTGAAAATCCAACTTTAATACTTAGAAAAGTCTTATCAAAAAGCCAAATGCCTGCTGCAAGAACTTATTGCCTTCTCTGTTTGCTGGGATACGCATTTAGGGCTTTGTCTGAATATGCTGCTCCTGACACTGTGAAGCAAGGAAACCTGTGGGTAAATGCAAACAGCGGACTCATCTCATCAACTGTCTGGGTATCACGTCTACGCACACAGGGCAGCACATGATTAAGTGCTTCGCAGGATATCAGCCAAAATGTGCAGTGTCACACTGCTCAGGCTCAGGGGAAGTGAAACATCCTAAATACTTCAAGAGTGTATGTATGTCTATGCACATGTACATACATATGTTTACATACATATAAATACACGTTTGAGTGCGTGTGTGTTTTATACATTTATATTACCATGGCCATTGGGTATTTCATTCAAGTGACAAAGTTTGAGCCTTGCTTTCTTCATACTGCTGAATTTGCAGCCACAGATGAAACGATTGCAGGCCATATTTATAGACACTTCTCAAGAGAAGTAACACTTCCCTAATGCATAAAATGTGTAATTTTCCCTACTCTGTCTCTGGAGAAAGGATTGATTCTCAAAAGTAATTACACAAAACAGCAAATAGCCCTCTAAGAGAAGCAACCTCTGTACCATTTGAATTTGAGCACTGGAAGAATAAAATGTTTTCTGATTTAAGATGCTACCAATAAATTTTGCAAATAGTGGCATAAAGTATATATCTATGTTGTACATATCTTTATAGCTTCCATCACAGTCTGTATTTTTTAACTCAGCTGGAACATAAGGCCAGTCAGCATGGAAAGGGTTGAACTTTGTCATTACAAAAGACATCTCCTAAGACATTCATGAGCTTTGAGTTTTGGCAGGAAATTCCATGCATCTTGACAGAGACAGCGCATTTTCACAAGAGGATTTTCCTTTTTTTGTTTCCACAGGAATCTGTGGAAATTATCACCAGCTAAAATGGGAACAGAGATTACAAGAATAAGAAGCCTCAGGATCCTTTCCTGACTCTGCTGTTGATCTTTCACAGTAATTTCAGGAATTCATTTCATCTTTCCATGTCTCGATTATTCCAGCTGTAAAATGGGCATGAGTATCCCTGCTGCCCTTTATAACATGCCATGAAATCCATGCATAAAAACTAGTATTTAAACATCGCCCAAAACCCACTAAGTCTATGAAAAAATTTCCAATAACTTTGGTGCTCTAATACTAATCCAGCTATTATTATTTATGTCTATATGATTACTAAATATACACTTAAAATATATATAACTTCCATATTTCAAGTGTCTTAGATTTTTATCACCATGGTCACTGGTGCCATTAAAGTGAGATATGTCAGTTTTAATTATCTGTATTTACAACTGTATTTCTCAGTTTACACATGGCAAGTGATATTTCTCACTGCATGAGTTTTCAGACTGGTAAGAGAAGCATAATGCATTTTCCTTTAAAAGTTTGTGTAATCTGTGAAACACAAAGGCATTAAGCAGTTATATTTTTCTGAATCACGGTGTCTTTTGTAACGACAGCTGTGCATTTAGTTCAACAGTGAAACTCAAACTGTTTTGCTAATGAAAAGGGAGCCAAATAACCAAGTGCTGGAATGAATTGCAGGCTACTGAGAGCGGACAGTTGGCTCATTAAATGTGTCCCTCGTGAATGATGTCCCTTCCCTTTAGACTGGCACTGAAATAATCCAGATCTACTTTGTATTCTACAAAGTATTTTTAGGGCCTTCTATAATCAAGATAAGATAAGATACAGGCAATATATTCCACAAATAAAATACAATTTGTTAGCCTGCAACAGCTAAACTTAAGCATTTACCAAACAAATGCATGTAGCTTTTAGGATAAGCGACTTCCAGTGTGACTTTTTATAGGATTTCCTGTGGGTTTACCACTACCATTGGACTGCTGCACATGCATCAGAAAATTTACTAAATTTATTGCTGATAGAGAGAAGAATAATTGCTCCTATTTTTCAGATACAGGTGGAATCACGGCCTCACTGAAGGCAATGGAAAAATACTAATACATGTCAAGGAGACAATACATATGGAATTCAAGTTCAGAAACACTAAATAATATACTCAAGATGAACTGAAACATTTTAACTAGCTTTCAATAGAGTCAGTTGTAACTATGACATTTCTTTTTCCTTTAAAGATTTTTGTTTTATTCTCTTCTCTGATTGTCTTCAGCAACTCTCACCTTGAGTTTCACTCTACATGGCTTAGATCTTCTCATTTTTGCTGTTTTCCTTGTCCAGCCTTTGTTCTTTTCTAATTCTGTGTATAAATTTAATTGCTTCTTGCCTTGGATATACTTCCATAAATATCTATAGTCATCTCTTGCTCATTTTGTGACAGGACTGTTAACTCCTCATGCACAGTAGCTGAGCAGCCCGGTCCCTGGCCAGGAGAACCACACTGGACTCTGACAAAAGGGTTCTGAAAGATCTGATTCAGTCCAAAAAGTTCCTCTAGAGCATGTGCCAAGCTGATGAACAGAAATCCTGAGCTGCCTTTTTAAGGCCCCATTACAAGGACTACATGAAAGCACTTTTCTCAGAACCACAGAGAAATCAGAGAATCAGAGTGTAAGAATCAGAATCAGAGTGTAAGAACTTGAACAGCTGTTGAGGAGTGTATAAATTACTCAAAACCCCCTCTACTTCCCAGATCAGTGTAAAATTTGGAGAGCACAGCAGCATTGTAAGGCCATACCGCTTGCCAACGGCATCCTGGGCTGCATTAGGAAAAGCATTCCCAGCAGGTGGAGGGAGGTGATCCTTCTCCTCTACTTGGCACTGGTGAGACATGTCTGGAGTGCTTGGTGCAGTCCTTTGCTCCATGGTGCAAGATTGACATGGATATAATGGGCAAGGGCCCCTAGCAAAGGGCTAGGAAGGTCTGGAGAATCTGGCACATGGGAAGACATTGGAAGAACTGAGATGGTTTAGCTTGGAGAAGAGAAGGCTCAGGCAGGTTCTTAGCAATGCATATAAATATCTTATGGGTGCATTAAAGAAGACAGAGCCATGCTCTTTTCAGTGGTGTCCAGTGACAGGACAAGAGGCAATGTGTACAAACTAAAACAAAGAAAACTCCATTTAAACATATGGAAAAACTTTTTTACCCTGAGAGTGATTGAACACTGGCACAGGTTGCCCAGAGAGGTTATGGAGTCTCCATCCCTGAAGCTGTTCAAAACCTGACAGGACACAGCCGAGAGCAACCTGCTGCAGCTGACCCTGCTTTGACCAGGTGCTTGGACTAGGTGATCTCCAGAGGTACCTTCCAGCCTCAGTAATTTTGTGATTTTCCTCCCCTAGGCAGTGAGTTTTGGCGCCTAGCACAGCTCCTTTTCTGAATTCTGCCCCTTCTGCCAAAGATATACCACCTTGAGTCTGACACTAACTTCCTATTTTCCCCAATAATCTTCTTATTTCAGCAACCTTCCTTTTTGGGCACCTATCTTGAAAAAAGTACATTTTAGGCATGCAAATATAAGGGACAATTTTACAATACCAGTTTTCTAATTTATGACTAGCACACTCAGATTTAGATGGCTAGAACAACATAAGTAGGCAAGCTTTACTGCTAATAATGCCTAAAGCAGGAAAATTTTTTAAAAAGGTTATTGAAGTGTTCTTAATAGATAAAGATGTATCCAAATATGGATTAGATCTACATTTGAAACATATGACTATAGAAGTTTATTATGTTTAAATCAATTTTTATTTTCATGAAACTTCTACTTACTACAACCATACGCACAGAAGTCAAGAAAAATCTGACAGCACTGCTTGGAAAAAAAAGATGTACTATACAAAACAATGGGTAGATGACAGCTGCTACTCCCCCTTTAAATCTCATCCTGTCATTCTTATGTTGAATAGCATCTTTGTTTGCTTATCATTCAGTACTGATGAAGGTGGCATCGCCAGGCCCTCTGAAGCTGAACTGCTCTTGCTGTATACATCTTCCTTGCTAATATTGTACAGTAATTATTTTTTCTCAACAAGAACTGGACAAACAATATACAATATTCAAAACACCTGTGGAAACACTGATGAATAATGCGAGAACATCTCAAACAGCTTACAATGGTACAAAGACTGAAATCAAGAAGACTGGACTCAGACTTTACTTCCTCAAAGCTAGAGGGAGCTAGGATGCACTGTTCCAGTGGATAACTACCTCTACTTCATTATGCTTCTACAAAAACCCCAGGAGCCTGCCCCTCATCATTCAGAGAAAGCACGACGGTGCTTGCAATAATCACAGGGAATCCCTGGATTTGCTGTTATTGATGGGTAGCACTCACATTCCCCTGCAGAGTTTAGCGGGGAAGTCAATCAATGGATGTTTAACTCTGGTTGGCATCCTCCGCACTCATTCCTGCGGTTTCGCTGCTCCCGCCTCCCGCCAGCACCAACTCCAGAGTTTTTTTTCTGCAGGGCTGGCAGCTGCCTCCATGCCTCTCCGCTCCAGCCAGCGCTGCACAGAAACATCTCTGAAGTGCTGGCAAGAGAACTCAAAGAGATTCCAGCAGGCAGAGGAGATCCCCTGCCAGGCTAAAGGAGCAAAGGACTGAGGGAAAAGGAATCACTGCGCGATTTAATCCTTTATTTTCATGACTGTATAAAGGACAGCAGGAAGCATGTGGTACCAAAGGAAAGAATTTTCCATCAAAAAGTGGTGCAATTCTTTCTGTGAGCCTTTCCATGCTCTTAGAAAGAGGTAAGTTTTGCTTCTCAGAGGGATCAAAAGGAGTCTGCCAGGGGTGACAAAAGAAAGGTAGAAGTTAACCTCCTGACATGGCAATAGGATAAGCCAGTATGAAGGAAGATTATACTGCAAAGACCTTCTAGGACTGAGAAGAAAATTGTCTCTGGTTCAGCAAAAGAGGAAATGTAACACCAGAGGATTAAGAAGTGAGGGAACGCAGCAGAAGTGACAAACCAAAGAGAGGCCCCTTCACAGCAGCAGTTTGAACACACAAAGCTGCAGGGGTCACAGCAGGAGACGCAAATAACTGTCAGGACATGACTTTAGGTCATACAGTCAGAATAGAACTGTGAGGCCTAGGAGCTGCTGTGCTACCTGTGGTAAGACTTCAACACCATCAAGTGGGAATAAAAAGAGAGGCTAAGACAAAGAAAAACATGAGTTAAGGATGGTATTCAATGCTGTATTAGTTGCTAAGCATGGCCAAGGACAATGTAGAGTCAAGAGGAAAAAACACAGACGGAAGCCTGGCACACACACAGCAGCAGAAAAGGAGCACTCTGCACTTAAGATTCAAGAAGCAGAAGTGATGAATAGGGAAAGGAAGCTTTTTTAAAAAAAGCAAGTGTTTACTGGATTTGGGAAGAGGAATGAGTTTCAAAAGCAGTCCACCAGTCAACAGTCAAAGAGACGACGATGAAACACAGGGCTTCATGTTGGAGATGCTAACTAGAGATACCAATGTGAGCAGCTCCTGCTGATGGAGGAAGGAATGAGCCATATTGAAGGAGATATAAGATGTAATTAGAGTAGTTTTGGACAGCATGTTTGGAGAGGTTAGAGATCACAGGAATCAAACAGATGAAGTGACAGTACAGGAAGGGAATCCAACTGGTGTTTTCATGACAGGGTAGGTCTGTGACTACCTACATTTATTTGAGAGGAAACTTAAGGACTTTAAGAAATAGATGGGAAAAAAGAAAACAGGATGAAGTAGGCACACATGGTAGGAAGGGAGGGGATAATGAGAGAGGAAGGAAGAGAAAGGATGAAGTCAACATTCCTGTGACAGCAGACTGAGAAGCAAATGTGGAAAAGGTCAAAGACAGAAGTAATTCATGCTGTATTTTGGCTTTTTCTGCAGAGACAAACAAGGTGGTTGTGGTAGAGTCTACTTTTTGATGGGAAGCTTAAAAAACCCAGAGAAGTCCAAATAAAGCAAGTCACGTTTTTTGTAGGAGAGAAACTGAATGCAGATCTGTGAGTGAAGAGATGAGGACATAGTGATAGACAGCTAAAATGTCAGATCAAGTATCACCAGGGAAAAGGAGCTCAAGGGTGAACCCATTGATGTAGAAGTGATAATCATTGCCCCGTAGTCAATGTCTTATCGGTAATCAGAGTTAGCATTTCTCATTACAGCAGTACAACTGGAGTCTAAAAATTGATCAGAAAGCTGCTCAGATCAGTGTGGTCATGTAGCAAACAAATGGCTCTCAAAAGATTAATGAAGTAGAAGCAAAAATCCCTGAATATCCCCTTCAGGGTGTAGCCTTGCTCTGCTGATTTTCTTGTACCTTTCTCCTTTCCAGAAAGTGCACTTTATTTTCAGTTTCCAGTCTCACGTATACCTCCTTAGCCTTGTGCTAAAAACTTACAAAGCTTTAGCTTGTCAGCTCTGGGAATTCTCCGTCTTTCCTCTGAATATTAGTTACATAATAGCTTGAGCTAAGCAATCAAAGCGGTGATAGGTCAAAAGAAAGATTTGCCTGAGGTGATGCAGGAAGTTGATGGCAGAGCTTGAAGCTGAATACACGTTTCTCTGCTATTCAGACAGCACAAAACCCGCCAGAGCCTCCTTCACTGTTTAGATTTTGTTGGCTTTTTTTCAAAGCAGTACTGTGTTTGAAGCCAAAGCTACAAAATGCAATGGCACTGAAAGAGCTAATAAGCCAAAGAAATATCCCCAAATGGCACTGCTTCCTAGCTCTCAATGGCACTTCCATGATAATAGTGATAAATTATTTATCTTACAATCAATATTTTCCACAATATTTTCTACTGTACTTTTCTATGTCATTTCAACTGCCAGTAAATTTGTACAGTTGTTGAGAAAATGAGAGATAGTAAGATAGGTATGTTAAGTCCAGTCTTCCCCTTGGATTTTACATTCCTCACTTTCAAAATATGCAAGTCCAAAGATGCCATAGCTCTTTGGTGCTGAGATTTCTAGTTATAAAAGACAGACTTCATTGTTCAACCCCCTCGCATCTGTTTTGTGGGACAAAATGACAACTATTAAATATTGTAGTTGGTAAGTGGTGGTGACAGCAAATACAGCACTGAAATTTACAGGGACGATTTAAACATTTTTTTGACATTGCAGAACGGTGTAACATTTACCTGTCAACAGTGCAGGATGCAGTAAATAGGCCAAGCAAGGAATTAAAAGGGTCAGGACTCCAAGGCCCACTCTCTGAGATGACAGCAGTGATTAAGATGACACCAACCTCCAGCACTTCAAATTGCCACTTTTCAGGTTCTGTAGGGGTTATGATTTATCTGTGATTCGTTAAGGAATGGGGCAGGCATTGTAGCATTACTCTCCTCCATGCCATGACAACTTTCTCAGAAATGTCAGGATTTTTCTCCAGTGAGTTTATCTGGCATCAGCTTCTTGAGAAACTGCCTTCAGAACTGAACATGAGGCATCAAGCATTTCAGATCAGAAAAACTGGGAATTGGGTGTTTCATTAATAAAAGTGATGTTTATCGGTTTTACTGGTATTTATTACTATTTGTATTGTCACAGAGTTTAGGCACTGCTGCTTATAAAGATGCTTTCATGCTGCTTCGTATAAAGAGAGAGCAAAAAGGCTGTTGCTTATCCCTGGAAGTTTATCATCTAAGACAACTTACAGATGCTGGATCCAGACAGATGGGGGAAAAGAAGGGCAGCTATAAAGGAATGATGATCAACACAGTAGTAACATCCCACCTCAAAAGTTCCTATAAGCATAAAGAATGGTTGCTCAAAGGCAACTACAGTGAAATTATGTAAGGCAGAGGCAAAGTGATATGTATGTTGAACAACCCATCTGGATTTCCATTGCTTTCTAAGCAGCTCATCAGAAATTGTTTCTGTACAGAGAAATGTTTACAAAATATGTTTTCTTGCACAAGTCTAGGGAAACATTGTAAGAACATGGGTTATCATGAATTAATGTTCAATGTCATTGATTAAAAATTCGAGATCAATTTTGCCATTAGATTAGCAGTTTCTTCTGATTATTTCTGCAAGCCTTCCACACATACTTTGAATCTGTAATAACTGCTTACAGGTCTTTTATCCAAACTTAGGTGCACACACTTTCCACGGAAAAGTAAAAACTGAGCTCTGACTAGCAACCAGCTAGTACACCCCTGTGGCATTTACAAGACATTTTAACTCTATTTTATGTAGCAGAACAGCGTAACACAACAGCTTTGTCCAAAGCAGAAATACGATAAAAAATCAGCACAAGTTTTACTTTGGTTTTGGGGGTGATCTCAGGTAACTAGCTGGTAACACTTCCCTTAGTTGTTCTGGGGTTGTTTTGCCTTACAAGGCACTGTAGTGTTCTCCACCGTGTAAAACCGCTTTAAGGCTCAGAGCAGAAGTTGATAATGATGGCACTGGTTAGTACTCCTTATCACTGTGGCAGAACCCACATCTGAAATGAAGTAGGTACTGTCTACAGTCAAACTAAAGGTAACTTGAGCTCTTCGGTTATTTTTACAGAAAAGAGCAGAAGATCAGCCCAAAACGGTCCATTTTTATAATTTTGCTTCAACAAAGCCGCAGCGCGAATGTGCGGCCTCTGCTCTCCGCTCGTTCGGCTGAGGGTCACGACGGCATGGCCACCACCCCGGCTCTCCCTGGTGCCATTCTAGGCGCCCTCAGGCCGGGGCTCGGGGGCCGGAGCTCGCCGGTGGCGCCCGGCCCCACCGCTC
>NW_010175722.1:0-3407 GCF_000695765.1 Mesitornis unicolor
TTCACATGGAGAGTCCCTAATTTCTGCCAGGACATTCTCAGGGACTTCCATGGTCACTAAACCATCAGTAACCCTTGCATCTTGGTTGCTACATGGAACTCCATCCCCTACCTCCACTGGGACGGTACTCTGAAGAATCTCACTAGCGAACCATCCCACACATGTCAGCGCTCCACCTACAGGCTCATCGCTAGCGAGTTGTGTTATATCCCCTTTGCCTCCTCCCCACTTCAAATCTAGTTTAAAGCCCTGTCAATGAGCCCTGCTAACTCTTGTCCCATCTTTTGTCACCAAAGCTGGTGAAGTGTAAACTGATCCATTATTAAAAAACCCAAAGTCCTGCCTGTGGCACCAGTCTCTGAGCCAGGCATTGATCTGTTGTCTCTTTCTGTTAATCGCCTCAGTTCTCCCTGCAACTAGTGGGATAGAGGAGAACATTACTTGTGTTCCAGATCCTTTAACTAGTTGTGCCAAGCCCTTGAAATCTCTATTCATTGTTCTCAAACTACTTGTCGTAATCTCGTCACTGCCTACCTGAAAGACCATCGACATCTTACCTAAGACTTTTTTCTATAATTGCATTTTCCTGCATAGTACCCTTAAGAAAATTGAATTCCAGGGTGCAAGGACTCTTAAAATTGTGTTTTGTATGGACTTTCTAAATCTGACTCATAAAGTATTGTGGTTTTCTGGTAACTCTCATAGTTGAGGGAAATGTAGTTTATCTCTTTAACAGCTTTTCAAATTAGTTGCTAATACGTTAGTGTGTTTTATGTGTTGGTTTTCCTTTTTTTTTCCTTTATAACCTAATTTTTATAGGTGGATATCTTGCAGCACTTGCATTTCTGTCATTTGATGCTGGAGAATCTAATTACTGTTGAGCACATGGAAACACAGCTTTCTTACATATTTGAAAATGTGACAGAATGGATTTAGTGTTATATCTGCATTTTAAAGTTTTTGTTACCTCTACTCTTGAGCTCTAATCAAATGTGTTTAAGATTCTGGTTTTTTGTTTGTTTTTGGTTTTTTTTCTTTCCTCTCCATGGTTCTAATTGCTTGTGAGTAATAGAACATGTGGATGGGTACAACTTGCACATTTCTCCAACTTAATACATAAAACTTTTGTTTAATTATTTCAGTTTACAGTCATTATTCTTTGCTGCTCTACAAGAAAATCTGGAAGCATTTTAAAGGATGAACAGTTAAGATGCTGTCCCAATCAATCACAGGTGTGCATAAGATGGAAATTTCTGTCACAGTGCTGAATTGCAGCTTAAGAACAATGTGTGCTGATGGAAGTTTTTAGGAGGCTGAAGTATGTTTATTAGGAAGACAGTGTGTACATGTGTGTCAGTTCTCAGTTTTATTTTCTTATAGTCATATTAACTGGGTGGGTTCTGAATTATTAATGCTGCAGATGGAGGGACAACTGGAGTCCAGCAGATCTGTTATCTCAAGTGCCATATTGGTATAGAGAGAACTAGCAAACTTTGCTGTACCTGATTTGCCTCTGCAAGGATGCAGCTGTAGCTACATGCTCCTGGAGCTGTATTGTAGATATGTGATTGGTTCCATATGAATCAGCTCAGCTCCAGGTGACCTTACTAGGTCAGTTTATGGAGGCAGGCTCTTTCTTCCCTGCAGTTGGGTTCTTGGGAGTGTTATTGCATTGAGCTAAAGTTTGTGCCATGTACTTGGATCTTGCTCTTGCTGTGTTAAACCATAGTGGTCAGAAATAGGGAGCCAGTACCAACCCTCACTTAAGTATGCTTAATTTAACTAATGAAATTAAGTTTAAATTTAACTGACCTGACCCCAGCAGAGTCACTTAGCTTAGTCTGCACTGAAGTACTGTTTCTGGGGACATCTTGTTGTGTCAGGCATATCACCAGGCCATGTTTAGCATTATGTGGATTAATCATATGTCCTAATTTTGTTTCAGAACTTCCAGTTTTCTCATCTTTGCATTGTCTTAAAGTTTTCTTGAGCACTCAGTTGACCTTTTAAGGATGTATTTGTACAGTGTTAAATTCATAGAATCATTTGGGTTGGAAGGGACCTTTAAAGGTCATCTGGTCCAACCCCCCTGAAGTAAGCAGGGACGTTTTCAACAGGACCAAGTTGCTCGGAGCCCCATCCAACCTGAGCTTGAATTTTTCCAGGGATGGGGCATCTACCACCTCTCTGGGCAACTTGTTCCAGTTTTTCACTACCCTCACAGTAAAGAATTTCTTTCTAATATCCAGTCTGAATCTACTCTTTTTTAGTTTAAAACTGTTAGCCCATGTCATATCGCAACAGGCTTTATTAAAAAGTTTGTCCCCATCTTTCTTAGAAGCCCCCTTTCAGTATTAAAAATTTGCAATAAGGCCTCCCCAGGACCTTATGTTCTCCATGCTAAACCTCAACTCTCTCAGCCTTTCCTCATAAGACAGATGTTCCATCCCTCTGATCATTTTTTGTGGCCCTCCTCTGGTTCCTCCCCAGCAGGTCCATGTCTTTCCTGTACTGAGGACTCCAGAGCTGGATCCAGTACTCCAGGCAGACTCTCACCAGAGCAGAGTAGAGAGGCAGAATCACCTCCCTCGCCCTGCTGGCCACACTTCTTTTGATGCAACCCAGGGTGCAGTTGGCCTTCTGGGCTGTGAGCACACATATTGTCAGCTCATGTTGAGCTTCTTATCAACCACCACCCCCAAGTCCTTCTCCTCAGGGCTGCTCTCAATCCCTTCACTTTAATCTTTGCAGCCTGATCCACTTGCTGGTTGTTTCAGTGTATTACAACTGTTCAGGAGTATTGCTCTTTTCCAGTGCAGTCTGGATCAGTCCATGGCAAATGGTAGAGCTATGTTTACCCCCTGAGGCAGTCGATTCCAAGTGTACTGGAAACCTCTCCAGCTGAAAGCAAACTGTGGCCTGCACTCTGCCACCAAAGGAATAGAGAAAAACACATTAGCAAGGTCAATTGTGGCATACCACTTAGCTGGCTTTGACTCCAGTTCATACTGAAGTTCTGTCATGTCTGGCAAGGCAGTACTCAGTGGTGGCGTAACTTCATTCAGGCCACAATAGTCTACAGTCAGTTGCCACTTCCCATCAGGCTTTTGCACTGGCCATATGGGACTATTAAAGGGTGAGTGATTTTTACTGATCATCCCTTGACTCTCCAGTTGACGAATCAATTCACGGATAGGGGTCAAAGAATCTTGGTTGGTGCGATACTACTGTAGTAGCAATGGGCACCTTTTGTCCCTCAACCCTCAGCAGTCCAACAATAGAAGGGTTGTCTGAGAGACCAGGCAGGGTAGAAATTTCTTGTGCCTATAACATTTCCCTCCTTTGAAAGTATTGAGAACTATGTCAAGAATGCGTGTGTTGTAGTTACAAGAAAATTCTGACCAGTT
>NW_010175723.1:0-19798 GCF_000695765.1 Mesitornis unicolor
GAGCGGCGGGACGGGGAACCGCTGTGTGCTCGGAGTGCTCACAGCCCCGCACAGCCACCGCCCTGTCCTTGGTGTCCCCACAGCGGCACCACAGTGTCCTTGGTGTCCCCACACGGACAGCTTGTGTCCTTGTCCCCGCAGACACTGTTGTGTCTTTGGTGTCCCCGCAGACACTGCCGTGTCCTTGGTGTCCCCGCAGACACTGCCGTGTCCTTGGTGTCCCCACAGGCCCCCTCAGACACAGCTGTACTCACAGTGTCCCTATAGACATCATTGTGTCTCTAGTGTCCTCACAGACAACACTGTGTCTTTGGTGTCCCCACAGACATTGCTGTCTCTGTGTCCCCACAGCCCCAGACAGACACCACTGTGTCCTTGGTGTCCTCACAGCCCCACACAGACCCCATTGTGTCCCCACAGCCGTGTGAGCCACACAAATCCCTGCAGACTTGATGGTCTCAGCAAGTTCACTTTCCACCAAGCAGCTCTTCTCGCACCTCAGCGCAGCTAAAAATCTCAATTAAAAAGCGACGCTGGTAATAAAGATTCCACCCAAGTCACTAATTATTACATGTGTAATGATACTGTAGTGTTCTGCTTTGAAGATTACCTGGAGTGAGCCAAGGAGCAGCTCTGAGGGGTGAATCAGTGAAGATACCGTGTGTGTGTGTGTGTGTGTGTATATGTTCAGTATTTTAATTTCCAGTGATTTTCAGATCTGATTGAGACTTCATTTGCGCATACATGTGTATTTGTGGTGGGTGTTTTCAAGGTTTAGTTTTTTTCTGCTCAATTAGCAATGCTTCTTTTGTAAATGTCAAAACAGCTGTCACCTGCTACACACGTTAATAAATGTTTGTTTCGGGTTTGGGAAGAATAGGTAAACATTGGTTCCTGGTGACGGGGCTGTGAGATTAGCTCACGGGAGGGCAGACGGGTGCTGCTTCAGACCACGTGTTTTGGGATTTTCACATCAGCTGAGCTTTCTGAGCTCCTTGCCTACTTTTAATTAAAAGCTCAGCGCAGCAGATGAGTCTGGAAAAACGTGTTATTTTTTAAAGTCTGTTTTTGAGTTTCTTAAAACCGATGCAATTTTTTTATTTATCATTGTCTTGAGTCCAGTTATGCCAACTGTGAACACAGAAAAACTAGAATCATTGCTTATAATTATATTATCTATAGCTAATCCCACAGCAGAGGAGAAATCTTTGTCTTTGGGGTTTTGGACACAACAGCAATGAAACTCTCTAAGATGGTCAGAGGAAAATTGGACCCTTTTTTATGAAAGGTTTTCTTTCTGTGGTGCTTGCTCTGAACTGTTTAGGTAATTCTGCAGAGGTGGATTCTCTAGAGAAAAGCAGCTGGGGATGACAGAAGCAACTTTTGCTGGTAGGAACATCACAGACATTGCATATCTATCTACAGAGACACATTGACTTTTCTGACAGATTGTCAGAAAAGATTTCTTAAATTAATTGATGCAAAATAGATACTTACAACCACCCGAAAAAATGTGTTCTTCTTTAGGAGCTTTCAGAATTATATTTATCCTGTGGTGGGTGAGATTTTGCTTACTGGAGAACTCTGAAAGTGGATACACTTGAAAGGTCCTGACTAGACATTAGTCTAGGTTCATCTGGAAGCACTGCTGGTCCAGAGTAGCAGGGACTCATTGCCCTCAGTGATTAACAGTTTCTCTTCCCTCAAGTCACACAGATGTGTTTTGCCAGTGGTTATGTCTGAATGTACAGTGACAATATTGTTTTTTCTTGAATAAAGGAAAAAATAAGGTCAAAAACACTCAGACCTCTTGCTTTCCATTTCCAAATGCCATTTTTGTCCAGAGAGGTGTATCCAGCTTTCTCTAAAACATCTCTCGATTACAGTTGTTTGCATCCTACCTGCAAAGCAGAACTATTACAGCATGCAAGAAAGATCCAGCTGCAGGAAAGTTTTCCTCTGATGGCATGGAAAGGAGCAGGATTTTCAAAAGCTTTCAATGTTAGCCTCTCTGCACCTATCTTTGGGCCAATTTTTGCAGAAGCTGAGTGTTTCTGTGGTGTCAGAACACTCTGAGGAATATTGCCCTGCTAAAAATATGAATGGGATGCAAACCCTGATTTTTGTATCTGGAAAGATGTTCTGAAACACGGCTGGGTGAGCCAGCAAAGCAGCCACACAACAGGCACAGCTGTCCAGCATCGTGCAGGAGGGGAAGTGGTGCGAGGGAAGCGACCGTGGCATTTATGTGTGTGTAACTTCCAGTGGTAATATTTCATGGTGGGTAATTCTGTAATTACCCATTATGAGTGGGTAAATGTAGACAAAGGAGAGCATTAGCTAAGTAATTTTTGATATTATGTTGGTGTATATTTCTGTTTGCTCAGGATACTAAAACAGAGGCTGTTTGGGTTAAAAGGATGCGTAATGTTGGGCAGTTCATTTTCGAGATGCAACACAGCTGCAAAATCCGTAGTCCTTTCTAGCTTATCACTTTGGAGCAGGCTCCAGGAGGTTTCAAAGCAATCTGGCCCTACCTATTTGTTCCCAGCATTGCGAATTAATTGCTTCTCCTAAAACACTTCCCAGAATAATTACCTAATGAGATCCAAAGCGGCTGCATTGCCAGCTCTCTTGTGGGTTCCAGTAAGAGGCAATACCATGTGGGAATACTCGACCTCTGTGTCTGCTCCTGTTTACACGACAAACAAGGAGCAGCAAATACAT
The DNA here is from genome assembly GCF_000695765.1 of Mesitornis unicolor. Taxonomy (NCBI): domain Eukaryota; kingdom Metazoa; phylum Chordata; class Aves; order Mesitornithiformes; family Mesitornithidae; genus Mesitornis; species Mesitornis unicolor. The sequence continues at coordinate 2,728 of NW_010175723.1, forward strand.
CTGTGCCATCCCTGCAGACAACAACGCTTCTCACCTCTCCTGGCTGGAGCCACTGCAGCTGCGTAAAGGAGATCTCAGGTGGCCTCAGATATTGGAAGCAGCTTCAGTTGAAGATTATTAAAAGCCTTTTGTGAAATGTTCCAAATTTGTTTCCATTTTGTATGGTGTCATTGGGAAGAACCTGCCGATACTAGAAAAAATCACTGCTGTAGCACTGGTATCCCTCTTCATTTATTCCCATTAGACTGGGGAAATCAGTGTAGATAATGATTTGTGGAAATGACTGTAAAGAAAAGCAGAGCTGAAGCAGAGGCCCTGGGTTTGGAAGGAGAGTGTCTGTGTACGTGGCACTGGGCGCTGCAGTGCTGCCTGTGAAAGTGGGCTGGCAGGACCCAGTGGTTTGGAAGAAACCCTCAGAAAGAGTGAACTCCATTTAAAGCAGCCATTTGGGAGAGCTTGTCTGAATAGCTCCCACAGGGAGGCTCACATTTGCATGAAAAACAAACCAACCGGCGCTCTTTTTATTAATCCTGGTTAAAGGCCTAAACCAGAATATTTATGAAAGCTGGAAGCTATTAGTGTCTTTGTAAAATCTATGTACACTGATGGCAGCGAGTCGCGGGGATGGCCTAGAAGTGAAAGGCAAGAGGAAAGCACATTTCTCGTGCTGTTTAGCCTCCCCTGAGAGCCCTCATGGCCACAGAAAATCGCTTGCACTGAAGATGAGATTTGGAAAGGGGGGTGAGCCGGCAGGCTGCTGGTGCTGAGGTGCTCACTGCTTCTACCCACGAGTTACTACTGCACCCACTGGCTTGGGTCCCTGGTCCACCTGGGGTGGTGCTTGTTAAATGAGCCAGGGATGATGTGCCTTATGTCTGCTGTATGCTGGGGACGGCCCTAAAAACACTGGAGGAGTGTGCAGGGGCCTCAGCTGGGATTCACCCCTGCTTTGAGCCCAAGTGGTCGAGCAGAGCAGCTCCTGATTTCGGGTGATGCAGAGGTGGGCATGGTGCTGTCTGGTGCCAGTCACCTGAGAATCACGCGTTGCCTGCTGGCTGCTGCTCTCGGCACGTACAGGAGTCCAACATCTGCGATCGTTTGTTCTTCTGGCTGTTACCACAACCCCGGCCCTTTGGCAACACGCCATCAAAATGTGAAATCAGTGTTTGCTCAGCTGCACCGCTTGTTTTGGAAAAACAATTTTGCAGCACGAGTCTGATTTTTGTATGGTAGCAGGTGGCATGGGAAGGGGAAAAAAAAGGGGGGGGACAAAGTTAAGTGGCAAAGATCCTACTTTAAAATATTTTCTGGTTCATAAAAATGAGAAACTTCAGCAGCAACTGAAAGAGGAAGCAGAGGAGCAGCTGAGGGCCAGCCTTGCTTAGGCTGTGCAACAAGTGATGCTGAGTACACGGTATCTTCTCCTGAGGACTGACTGTGATGTCCTTGGACACACGCTGCGAGGGGCTGGACACTTTGCAGCTTGCAGCGGGGCAGATGAAAGAACACCAGTTACAACAATGAATAACAGGAGTGGAGCGTGGGCAGGTTCGAGCAACACATCCTTTCTTTTAGGCATGGAGAGAGTCTGGTCTGCGGCTGCAGAGTGCCACTGCGAAACACTGCTGCTAGGTAATAACACTAATTTACAGAGAGGAAATAGAAATCCTGGTGTGTCCTAGGCTCCATTTGTTTCACCATCTCCTAAAATAGCACAGAAAACAATCCTTGTTTCTTGGTAACAGTATTATATAGATTGCTGTGTTTTCCAAACAGAATGGCTTAAAACGGTGCTCTTCTCACCCCTTCATGCACGCTCAGCTAATATTTACATTGGGATCCTGGCTGCATCAGGGCAGCGTCAGGAGCAAAGCAGACACTGGGGAGGGCTTCTGGCCTCGCTTAACCCCTCAACATCAGGGAAGCGTGGGATGGGGAAGGGGGGCACTGCAGGACACCCAGCCACTGCAGCTGTGGACAGTGCAAGAGCCAGGAGCCACCGCTGCAGCTCTGCGCTTCTCTTCCTGGTGCTGCAGCATTTGCTCAGCCTCCTGCAGCCCTGCACGCAGGGTGTTTACAACACAGGGCTCCCTGAATTACAGCCTGGGCAAGAAAGTTTCCTGTCCTCAGCAAGCTGCGTGCTCAGAGGGCAGCTTCCAGTGGGTTGAGGGTCAGTCTCTCCTTGGTGGGACCAGTGCCCTGCTGGGTGCCTGCTGGGGACTGGCAGAGCCCTCCCACCTGGAGAGATGGAGTGGTCCACACTGCTGGGAAACTGGGGCTCACAATGAGGTCACCCTCTAATCTATTTCTGGGTAGTGTGTTTGAAGACACTTTGGGAAAGCATTTCAGTCCCTCAAAAAAAGGTTGCTGAGCCATCATTTTCCTTTGCCTCTCCCTCCCGTGCAGGTGCTGAGTGCTGGGTGCTCTTCAGACCTGAGCAGCATCTGCAGGGAAATGAGAGCTCCCACAGCAGCCAGGCTCCTCAGTCAGAAATAGTCGTGTGTGCTGCAGTGGGAGTGAGCATTCCACCCTGTGTCTGGATTTAGATACACCACAGCTGCTGCTGTGAGTGGGGTGCTGGTGGCTGGGTTTGAAGCAGCCCTAGCCTCCCCAGACCTCTGCCTCTCACAGTCCTTTTGCATAGGCTTTGGTGCCTCCGGTGCCTTGGGACTGGTGCTCATGATGATCCACCTGATGGGTTTCTCCCAGGTGGCTGCTGCTGCTCCAGGGCACCAGGAGAGCAAACACTGCAGGGAGAGAAGGGGTGAGGCACAATGAGAGATGTGCCAGGGCAGGGGCAGAGGAGGAGAGGTTGAATATAATAACACAAGGAAGGAGATAGGGAAATTCAGCCATGGTGGGAAACATGCCGCATGCCCTGGGCCTGCTGTTTTCCTGCCCTGGGCTTGAGCAGAGCCCGCTCGCCATCGGGGATGTGCTTGGCCCTGGCACTGGCTCTGGTCTTTGCAGCCTCTTCCTAGGGTTTACTAGACCAGGTGTTAAAATTAAATAACAGCAAATTAGCCTGACCCAGCAGGCCCTGGAAGAGGGCAGACTCCATGTCTGTGGCTACTCAGCAAAATCCGCAAGCAAGCGGTTTATCTCTGCTTTTTCTGGTCAGACTGGCAGCATCACATCTGTGTCAGGTTCAGCACTGAAATCCTTTTCCAAACACTACTGAGAGGACTGTAGCAATATTTTGCTGCCCAATCAGCACTGACTCCCAGCTTCTGAGGCGTCTATAATTAAAAATGACTGAGGCTTATTGCAGATAGAAGGAAGACAGGAGCTTTATTAAATGCACCCTACTCTGCTAGCCCAGAGCCTGGAAATAATTGCAGCTGATCTATTCCAGCATGCAGAGGGCTCTTACAAAACCTGGGCTGGATTGCTGCTGCTGTTCAGTGCCTGATTGCCAGCCCCGGGGTCACTGCAAGTCAAGGTTCATGTATTTACTTATTTTTTAAGTTTCTTGTGGTAGTTTTTCATCTGGTCTTCACGTTTCAGGAAAGCACCTGGAGAAGTCAGCGATCGATTTGTAGCAATTACGCTCTGGCTGAGTGATTGCCTCTCTGTCTGTACAGTACTCCCACTACTAAGGAAATAACTCCTAATTTCTACTGGGCTTTGAAGTGTCTTTATTCTGGAAGGGACAATTTTAGTGGTCTTCAACAGATCACTAAAACCTTCCAGCGAGTTCTTTGTTCACGGTAATTATAAGCACTTGAATTTCCCTTTGCATGAGCTACTTCCACAGGTTTACAGAAGTGACTAGATGGGATTCCTCTGGGGATGTGAATCTCACTTTTTATTAAACAGCCCAATCATAATGAATGCCTCAGAGTCACCATTTTAAAATAAACACACTATCAGTACTGCAAAATCTATGTGAATTAATATGTAATATCAGTAAGTAGGACGCTCGAGCAGTATTTTAGGCACAGAATAAATATTTAATGATTTCTGTTCCAAATTTAGTGTGAAAGTGATTTAAATGCACAGCATGCTCCCTGCTTACATATCAACAATTTGACACAAATACCAGGCAGCTGCTTGTGTACTTCCCAGCAATACCACTCGGGTGCTGCGGAGCATCCTCGCCCATGGCATGGCCATGGCTCGCAGCACTTGGAAATCTCTCTGATATTAATTCTGCAAAGGAGCAGCTCGTACTTGGCAAGCAGACTCAATGGTGCTCATAAGGACTTTGCTGTTGCCATCAGAGAGGTTGCAAATAATACCCAGCCCGCTGAGTGTCCCATCCAGATGCTTGGCCATGGTTGGCAACAGCAAAAGAGTTTACAGAGGTAGGAGGTGGAGGGTTTATTTCAAAAAGCTCACACACCTAGAAAGGGACTGTTTATCCTGTGGAAATGACAGCAAGCACCTTGGCACACTCACTGGGAGGAAAGCTCTTGGGTCTGTTCCTGAGCTGTTCATGAATTGCTGGATTTGGTTGTGTTTTCTCAAAGGAATTCCTCTTTGTTCGCTCCAAAGGATCTTTTTTTAGTTATTCACATGGGCAATGCCACAGCCAGGCTCCCTGTGAAATTCCTGGAGAGATCCCCTGGGAAAGTCTTAGGCTTCCACAGATTTGAAGAGAATCAATGAATCATAGGATGGTTTGGGTTGGAAGGGCCCTTAAAGATCACCCATTTCCAACCCCTTGCCAAACTGCTGGAGTTTGCACTGAAAAAACGATTTTCCTGAGCAGCAAGGCGTCTGGGGCTGCGCGTGTTGGCTGTGCTCACTCTGCACATTTTACTAGCTAGTAAAGCAACTGCTGGGTGAATTGGTCCCCTAAAAGCATATTAATGCAGGGAAAGATGCCTCTTTACACCATGGAAACCTCCTCTAATAGTTTGATTACACTTTGATTCTCTAATTTACTGATGGGAAAGGTGCTGAGGCACAGATTTCAGCCTTCTAAGTAATTTGACATCTCTGTACATGATATCACACAGCAAGAGAACAGGGAGGGGTTTGATGTAGGTTTTAAAAGCATCAGTTTGGATCTTTTCCAAGCATTTGTGCAGCGTTCGCAGTTCCCATTACTCCCCAAGTAATTTTGTTGTAAGCAGTACCTTTCAGCTTAGATGCAAAATTTTCTCCTTGACTAAGAAACTTGGTCTTGGGGTGATATCAAGCACTGTATATATGTACATATACATACACATAAATGAATATTTCTACATGTAAGTGGTGGTTAAGAGGATAATAATAATTTGCTATAGGACTGCCTCAGCCCATTACTTAAAAAGATTATGTTCTTTGTAATGATCCTAAGACACTACTAATTCTAAATAAATTATTAAAATGGTCAGATGACTTAAGAAAAATAATTCTCCTGTAAAATGGTTTCTGTGATTCACAGGAGTATCTTACTGCCTTGCTCTGAACTGAATTGAACACCATTTGCAGAGATATCAGACAGAAAAGATCCTGTTCAACAGCAAATCAAGCTGCAACAGGTAGTCAGCATCATAGGACAAAATCTTTCAGGTTGCAGACTTGCTTCTACCACTACCCTCAGCCAGGACATGGCTCATCCTACAGAAAAATCCCATTTCAGCAGGCGGTTTGCAACAGCTGCTCTGTGATACCAGCAAAGGCCTGGTATAGACCAGGGGCAAATGCGTCTCTCCCCATCTGACATTGCCTCCAGGGCTGCACATGTTCTGGGTACAAGGGCAGCCCAGTTAGCAGCCACACAGGTGCTGGGTTTCCAGGACACCCACCAGCTCCCCATCAGTCTTGGTGGGAGTTTCTCCACCCAGACCCTCTTCACACTCTGTATATCCATATCTGTGTATATCAATCAATTGGTCATCTTTAGGACAAGTCCTAAATTTCGGCAGTTTTGCAGAGCCAAGCTTTGTTTCTCCAACAGGATTGTGCTGATCAAGTCAGAGCTTATTTCTTCTAAAGAGCAGGTTTTGAAGAGCAGGACTGAAAGACTGAACACTTATTGCTTTATTGGCCTCGCTGCCATCATCTCTGGCAAGCTGATTTACTGTGGCTGCTTTACTGGGTGTACAGCAGAGTGACCGAGTCTGTGTGCATCCCTGGCAGCTCTTGGGGTTGTGTGGGTAGAGGAAAACAACTCTGGTCAGCTCCAAGCACAGGGACAGGTAAGGAGCTCTTCAGTGGGAGTAACTATAACTGCAAAAAGCTGCCAGCAGGGTCCTCAGTCACAGCAGGAGCCAGCCCTTGTGTCACCTGGGCGAGCTGTCCCCAAGCAGGCTTTGTGCTGTGCCTTCTCCCTGCAGGACCCCACTACTGTTCAGTGCCATCCTGTGAGCGCACGGAGGTGTCCATCACCCAGACAGAAAGGAAGAGCCCCAGAGGGTTGCTCCACTGATATACAGGAGGCACCGGTCTTGTACATGCTCCTGTGTGATCAGAAAAGCAGGAGCAGGTGGGCAGTATGGGAGGAAGATGCCCAGCCGTCCCTGCCCCATGGTGACACTGCCCAAGCTGAAATCGAATGAGATAGTCATATGTCTTTTGGCCACAATGGATATTCAAGGCTGACTGCAGCCTCCAAACCTGAATCTTGCCCAATAATTCTTGACTGAACATGCCTGAGCTTCAGCAGTGACTTAGTTCAGCATCCCCAGTCCCGATGCAAAGCCCTGCAGTGCGGGGGAAGCTGGCCTGTCTGCATAGCTTATTAAATATTGTCTCTGTCCAACATTTTGTGCCATCTTTTCAGCTTTTTGTCTGCATTTGGCTCCCATTTCATTGCACCATTTTCTGCCAGGTAGTCTCATATCCCCCCTTTGTATAGACTCATGAAGGCTCTGGTCAAGCCACCTCCTGAGAGGCAATAAATTGTCCCGAGGTACCAAAGATGCTCAGCTCAGGATTGTGCACTGAATGCTTGTCTGGCTTCCTTGCACAGTTTTATGTAAAGCTCTACAGCACTGCAATGTACACCTTTCTTTTATATAATATTTCCTACATCTGAGATAGCATGTTTCTCTGTCTAAAAATATATAGACCAATAAAGGTGTCATGCTTATTTTTAGCCTTCCTACTGTCCCTCATCTCTTAAAAGCCTTACAGTTGTAGACGGGTGAGAGAAAACTCTCCCAAGGCCACTTTCCTTAATGTTTGCTGACCTTTTCCCTTCTGAAATAGAAAGTGGGTGACCAGGTAAATATTGCTGCAGTTTATCAAGCCCTCTGAGAGCATACGGCACAGCATCCATAAGCAGACTGCCTCTTGCTATCTAATTTCCTATTGTAATTCGCATCCGAGGAGCTGCTGCTCCTGATGCCCTCGGCAGAGCATCGTCCCAGCAGCCAGGGAGGGCTGGGAGCACCAGGCTTCCCAGTGAGCCCTTCCCAACGTCACTGCCACATGGGAGGGGGGTTTTTTGAGGAAAAACTCAAAAACTTCAGCATTTTCTTTGTTGAGATTTACTGTTTCACAGGTTCGTGCACCTCCATTTTGGGATGATGTGGGATCGGTGCCTGCTGGGGTGCGCAGCCTGCGTGGGGAGATGGGGAGAGCATTTCAACACCAACCCTCTCCAGGTGGCCATGACAGAGATGGGAGCCACCATTTCCCTCACAGGGAACTGCCATCCATTCGCCATTGTGCTGATATTTACACTCTTTTTTGGTTTATTTTCCTTCCAAAACATGTGTCTTGTACTCTACTCTGAGAGCTTCTCCCATTTCTGCTTTGCTCTGGTCCAAGAACCATTTTTCTTGTCATTTCTCTAGTTTTGCCTGCATCTTTTTATATGTTCTCTTTTACCCCGTAAATCACCCCAGTTTTGCTGTGCCTTGCCAGCACAGCCACTTGGGACTGGACACAAGACAATGTTCAAAATGGCAACTTGGCACTCGAGCAGTCGTGGAAACAGCTGAGACCACAAATATTTCTGAAACCTGCAAAATAGCAATCGCTGCTGTCTGTGATCTACAGGTACCACGGGAGCTGTGGCAAGCTGCTCTCCTCATACAGCCACATTGGCCCCATCTGCAAGAGTAATCAAGGAATGAGCCAGCCTCCAAAAATACAAATATAATGTATATTCTTCAAAGACCTGACACTACTCTTCATTTTCCAGCTTTAAATGGAAATTCAAGCATTTCTCTATATTAACAAAAAATTGCTTGGTTGCAGCCCGTTAGAGGTTTCATTAGTGCTCTTGATGCAGAAAAGCTTTGAGTAATCAACTTAGAAGAAAACTGGTACTAAAAAGGATAAAGATATAAGTTTAATAATGCCACGCAGATAATGGATCTTCCCTTAATGATATACTGAATTTGTCCAGCATTTTTAAAGCATTCTGAAACCTAATTTAATCTGACAAGAATGAATATGAGTAAACAAAACATGAAATTTAGCAAGTCATACAAACACAGGAGAGGACAAAACCACTGAAGCACTCACCTTTTCTTTCCCTTTGATTTCCACATTATTCTACACCAGCATAATATTTGAAATGATGCATTTGAATATGTGGTGTGTCCTTACTGTACCGCACAGCAAAATTTAAAATCTCGCAGAGGTTTTTAGGTTTTGCAGCCAGTATGGAAGTCGAATGCATCGGCTGTTTGGGGGCAACAAAGCAGAGCACAAGAAATCCCTGCACTCCCCTGCTTCCAGGTCCCCAGCCCATGTACCTATGATGGCCAAACCGATCACGGCACAGGGGCTGTTTCAGGATGGCGAAGCGATGGAGGAAGCAGAAGATGGAGTTGCAGACAGGAGCCTGCAAAAGGAGACAGAGTGGAAGGGCTGATGGGCCATGGTAGCTCTGCTGCAGGCACCCTTTGAGTAATCTGTCACCAAAACTGCTGGTTCCTTACAAACAAGGATCATCTCTTGCAGAGACCACAGCACAACAGGCACTTTCAGGCTATGGTCCATCTCCTTTTATGATAGGTATCTTAAATGTGTCGGATAGCTCCTGCCTTAGCAGTGCCGATTTGTCTCCTTAGCCCATGCCACTAATGGAGATGTTTATAATAATGTCTCCAATGTCGGGGGAGGTGCACTGCATCCCAAAAGCCTGTGTTTCGCCTGCTTCTGTGTTGTGCTAAGGCACTTTATCTGACAAAACTTTTCTCCTGGTCATAGAGCACGTCCTGTATTGCATCCATAGCTTGAGGTGCCTAGGGAGAAATATCAATGGAAAAGCTTTGTCAACCGCAATATACGATCCATTTGTTTGACTTCTCCAGTGAATCTTTACATTCCTGGACTCCCGCCATGCTGACATTTATTTCTGCAAGAAATCTCCAATAAAACAGAGTATCCTATATTAATGTGATTGACCTGCTGGCCCTGCTGAAGCTGCAGGGAAGTAAGTGTACATTTAATCAATTTTGCTGTGTATGCAGAGGTCATCATTGTGAGTGGGCTCCTAGAGATGCTGTTCAGTTACTTCTCTGTAGAGAAGAATATTTTAGACCCCAATATCATCCTGAGAATGCAAAGTATTCAAGAAATGTCTTCCCATAAGAGCCTGTTGGGAAGGAACTTGACGCTGCAGATTGCAACAGTGCCCCGTGCTTTGGAAATGTGCATTCTTCCCTGCCCCTGGGTACCCTGAGCATCTCTTCAGATGAGCACGCTCAGCACCACTGGCCGCAGAGCAAGCTGTGTTGGCCATATGAAAGGTTTTGGTGTAAATTGAGAAGAGCAGCTTTCCCAAGAAGCTCAATGGTTGGGAAGTGCATGGACTGAGGTACAAGAGGAAGATGTTAGCAAGTCTTTGCTTTAATAGAATTATTTATTCGTATTAGCATTAAAGTAAACAACACAGACTCTGTTTGATTTGGGTTGGTTTTTTTTCTTAAATAAATATGTGACTTCTATAATAATATTAATGGGAGCAATCGGAGTTGATGCTTATGAAATGATTGTATTTTATCTAATATCAGCCTGATGTGATGGCTAACTATGGATACATAAAGCTCATCATGATCTTATGTTTGTTAATGCGGCACAATTTTCTATGTCATTTGAACTGCACCTTCATAGCACAGGTGTTATTTTATATTTTGTATTTATACAGAGACTCACACAGGAGTATTACTAGAAAATAATTACTAACTAGTGACATAAATTAGTGTAGAGCTACTTATTTGGCTCCTGCATAGAACAAGCAGTTATCAAAGTAGGTAGCCATATCCTGGAAGAATAAAACCTCTCAGGAATATAATGAGTTAGTCTCCTTTTATTCATACCCCAGTGTGCTATTTTGTAAGATTCAGACTGTGCAGCAGGAAGGAAATTGATGCAATTTGTTTTAAACAATCCGAGCAAAATGCAGAGAAAGGCATCTCCATCAGAGGGGAGAGCATTGTCTTCATGGTTTGCTGGCCTTTGCCTTCTGCTGAAATCACCAGCAGGGTGCACGAGCAATGCTATCCAGATGTGCTGAATTTTGCATTGGGAGCTCGTTATTAGAGAAACGCACAGAAAATCTGGAGTGCCTGTATCTGGGGAGGTGGTGAAAAAGGGAGTTCCTCAAGGTTGGCACTGCGTGTTGAGCACATGTCCCTGGAGTTTGACAAGACACCACCAAACCGTCACCTGTGTCAAGGGCTTCCTGTCAACCTTTCCTCCCCTTTCAAAACTCTACCACTGAGAACATTGCATGGGTCTGACTGCAGTGGGGCCAGACTCGCATCCTTAAAAATGACCCTAGAATGGCCTCTGTTAATCACCTAAAGGCAGAAACAGAAATAACTGAAAAGTCATGCTGCCTGTCCAGCAGCTCATCAGTTGACAAATTAACCTCATGCAGAAAAGCCAAAGTCAGAAAGCCCTGGCCTGATTATCCCAGCAATGAGAAACTGTTTGCGTTTTTGGGACATCCTCTTTCAGCAATAAGCTTCTGCTCATGTGAGTGCACTTTCCCAGCTTGGGGTGCTCCTCTGATGGAGGAGGAAGCTGGGGATGAAAATGGGAGAAGGTGTTTAGGGAGTGCTGGCCAAAAGCAGGTATCCCTGTATATGTGTGAGTGCCCATTGAAGCTTTAGAGTTTATTGCAGTAACAAGTGGTATTCAACAAGACTGTATTTTCTCTTAGGCAGAGACGAATTAACTCCAGGTCAGAGATGTAAGCCATTCCTCCAGGAGCACAGGATCAAGTGTTGATCCATACTCATGGAAAGCTGCAAAAAATAATCTCAGCTACTCACACATCCCTTTCGTACTTTGAAAAAGCCAGTTTCACAAAGAAAAACAACTAGGTAACGGGACAAAATGTGAAATAGATCTCAGAAAATACAGAAATACCTTTGTAGGCCACTGCAGCCAAAGCCTCTGAAAGCCTCGGACCCCCCGCTGATGAAGGATCCCTGGGATGGTTACAGAAATCAGATGTGTCTCAGAGAAACAATGGAAGGAGCAACATTTGCATCCAAATAGGAAACAAACAGAAAAGGGGAAAGTTGCAATTAGTGTAATTTGGAAATTAGAAACTGTATAAATTAGATAAGAGAAGGAAAATAATACAAAAGGCAGGCTACAGCTACAGAGAAAAGAGCAGTAAGAAAGAGTCTTTAAAATATATTAGGGATGAGGAGAAGCCAAACAATGTCTTTGGACTACTACCAAATTGAAATTATAGAAATGGCAATAATTAGGCAGAAAGGCAAATGGTTTTAATGAACAAATATTCCTGGTCTGAACCTGGGGAGAAAAACAACCACAAATGATGCATTCTCATCAGGTGATGATGATACAACAATTTGCTTAACAGCAGAAGTTCAGGGGGTAGCAAGCAACAGTTACAACAGGTAAGCATCTTCTAATCAGCCTCTAAATAATTTGCATAGAAGTGTTTTGAAGAGAACTTACTGGTTTTTCTGAACTGCTAATGCTGCTTTTGTAGAGATTGTGGAGTACAGGCAAAATTACAGCAGAAAAGCTGCTATTTAAGGGAAAGCTGAATGATTTGGATATTGATAGGCCTGCTGAGCTTTGGTCCTGGGGAGATAATGGATCTCAGACAATGAGAAACAACAGCAGAGATTAAAAGATAGGAAGGGAAAATATCATTAATGCCCATCAACAGGGGCTGATGAGGAATAGATCTTCTAAAACTAACTGGATTTTTTTTATAATGAGATTAAAGTTTTGCTTAATAAAGGAAATAGTGTTGATTTAAGCTTCTGTAAAATATTTGACTTGGTATCCCACAATGTAATGTTCAAGAAGCCAGTTCAGTACAAAATCAACACAGCACACAAAGTGAATTATAGACGAGCTAAAAGAATTACCTGTCAAAGACCAGTTGATGTGGGTATGCTTCAAGTGGGATCTCTGCAGAAATCACTCCTTGGCCTCGAGGCAGGCAATGTTTTACTGGTTACCTGGAAAAACCACATGAAATCCCATCAGATGTGGCTAGTCGCTGACCTGTGTTGAGTCAAGCGATGGGCAGTGGAGAGGAGAGGTCCTTGATCCCGGGACATAATTTCATTTTATTTTAGCTATAGGTAAGGTCATGCACTGAAAGACTGCACTTGGCAAGGATGGGGATGTGGTGAAGCTGTGCCCAGGAGATCAGCCTTTGAGAGAGATTTGGGTCTGAGGACGGGTAATTAGGTATAAAATGGCCAAAGGGCTAATACAGGGGAGGCCTGAGGCAATTATTTCTGAAATGCTGTGCAGTGGGAGGGCCGCTGGCCGCAGCAGTGCTCTTGTAAGTGCTGAGGTGGGTCCCCTCACAGTGGAAATGTTTTCATCAGGCTTTGCAGTGAAAAACAGGATCTTTTATTAGAGCACAGCTGGAGACTGCAGCCTTTGCTATCAGGACTCTGCCTATTGAACCAAGATCTCTTTTTCTTCCAACATCGAGTTCAACGGTTTTCTTTTTTATCAGTTCCTTCAGTGCAACAAAACCAGTGTCTCATCTTGCAGAGGGCTTGGTTTGGTGAAGGCAGATTCTTCTATCTTCCCCCTTGCCCTCTGTTTCATAGAGTGGTTTCATCTCTTCCATGACCAACTGCTGAAGCACCTCATCACACATTGCTTAATAGCCAGCATATGTAGTGAGTTTTCAGTCCTTTGACTTCCACACAGTAATGATGGATTTTTGGTTATTTTTCTTTCTAGTAGCTGATGATGGCTGAAGTGCTTTACGATGTACTTACATCCAAGCAGCTCATTTTGCACAGCCTTTGGATTGCTGACCACAGATCCTCATTGGGGATGTCCAAGCACCCTGGACATCCCTCTGCATCGATGTCCGCATATATTGCTTCAAATCTTTTCTCTCAAGCTATGGAGAGCTGTGAAGAGCTGGTAAAAATGAAGTACCCTGAGCTCAGTTCTCATGGAGATCTGGATGACAAAGACCTATCCTGAAGCCAGAAGTTCATCCCTCATATAACTGAGGTGATGTTGGAAAGCTGGTTTTTTGGGTTGAACAGATAAATAACAGTTTAAAAGTATTCCCCAGCCTTTTTCTCACCTGTCTTTTTTCTGTTTTTTAAACAAAGCCACACCAAAATACCCGAGGTGGTCTGCTGTGTTCATGTGCCAGGCAGCAGCTTTGAAATGACCATTTTTAACTCATTTTGCTAGGGTGGCCAAAACAGGCATTTGGGCTCTGACACATAAAGCAACACTACAGTGTCTGCTGGACCTCCCAGATTTCAATTCAATAAGAACAGCACATCCTTCCCCAGATGTGGTTACAGAGACCCTGCAGGGCACACGGGCTTAGGGTCAGACCTTGGAGTATTCATGGAATTAGGGCTGTGCCAAAGGCAACCGAGCTCCCAAAGCAAAAATCTCCTTGGAGAGAAGAAAAATTGTTTTTCCAATTTTAATTTTTTTTTTCCCCAGCTGAATGTTGCAGAGAGATTTGAGCCTAAAAGTAGAGAAAGCTTTTAAACAGCAGATTTCCCAATGATGGGGAAGGTTGCAGAAGCATTTGATGGTTGTTTTGACTGAAGATGAAAGCTTTGCATTGCTGAGCCACACAGGAGGCCAGAATCCTGCAATGGAAACAGTTACTTTAGAAAGGAGGAAAATCTAAGTATTTGATACTGTTTCTTGGAAGTAATGATGAGAGATTTTATTTATATTTTTTAAGGATGCTGAATTATTTATTTTGCAATAAATATAACTTTAAAAATTCTGGGAAAAAAAATGACTTAAAGGAAATCCTCAAAAGCTTTCCTGCATAGCTATTATTTCTCATCTTCTTTGCAAGGAAAAGTCTATTTAAAGTTTCTATTTATTATACTGTTCAGACAGCTTTATCTGAGCATGAATAGCATTTCTTAGTTTCATCTGTCAATGGCTGCTGCTGAAATCAAAGGCTTTACCGGGGGGCCAAACCTGTGGTGCTGCTTTATTACATATTAGTCATCCCCAACTCTCCTCCAGCAGCTGAAGATCACAGTGTGGCTTGTCCCCAGCAAAGCACAGCGCTGTGCTGCTCCTCCCACGCCTTGCCAAAAGGGTATTTCCTTTTGATTAGATATTAGCTGAAAGCAGCTCATCTGCAGGATGAAATCTGTGGGGGAAAGCGCCTGACTGCTCTGCTGGACCAGCCCAGGGGCCTGATGCTGACAGCGGAGAGTCCCAAATTAAGTCCCTCCTCTTGTAGGGGGTGGTCCGCTAAAGAAGTACTAATACATATAGTTCCCAGCCAGCCCAGCAGCCAGCCCAATGCACTGGCCAATCTCTTGAGGTGGTCATCTCGAAACTGACTTCAGCTTTCGATGCTGCTCTTCTTTCTTGTGGAGAGCTTTCTGCTGCTGAGCATTTGTATGTGAACAAGAATTGCTTCATCTTCCATGACTTGGAACCAGTGCCCTCCTGCAAGGCCACATCCCCCGGGGAGGGCAGTGCTGCTGGGCAAATTGGTGAGGACAGCGTGAACTGGAAATGCAGGAACACAAGGGACCACATCAACCTTTGAGCTTGACTTCTCCAGTACTTCAGTGAATGCAAGCTTGTGTTATTACCCCTGCAACTACAAATGTCACAGGAGAGCACCCTCCACACCTTTCTCAGAGGCCAACCAAAGCCACCATGTCCCTGAGTCGGTTTGGAGATGCATCTGCTCTTCTCTACACCATGTCCAGGAGAAACTGCACAAATGACTAGTGCCCAGGTGGGTAGGAGGTGGCACTGGATTCACTGGGATGTGAAAGCCTGGTCTGGTGTTCTGGGAGGAAGTACACTTTTTGTTTTGTGACCTCAGGAAATCTGCATCAAAAATGCAAGTCCCCTGCCCCATTTTTTTTATGCAGTCCAGCCATGGGCATGAAGCCAGGCAGGATGGAGCTGCAGCCATCTCATCTTCCCATTCAGCTGCATCCAGGCTGCTGTTTTTCCTCCTGTATCCTCCCACTTGCAGGAAGAGGCTCCCAGCACATACCAGAAACCTGTCACAGATGTTCGTTGGAGCTCATTTACATTTAAGTGTCTTGTCCATAGCAACCTTGCAATTAAATTAAATTTTGCTCATTGAATCTGAAACCTGCCTGTCATGGCCGATGACTGACGCTCAGAGACTGTCAGTACCACAGACCGCGTCCTTGGTACCCAGCAGAAGATGCTGAGTAAAGGAAACCTGTGCAGAAGCAAGGGGTGAAGCTGATAGTAGAGTCTGTGTGTAATGGGGTTTAGGTCACAGCTCTTGCTCGCTAAAACTGCTAGGCAGACACTTGTGCGTGGGAATAGCACCACTGAGGTCAGGGCGGCAATGCTGAGGCAATGGGAGTACCTGCATGGCAGCATCTTTAAGTGCAAACTTAATCTGCTCCTCCAACATCACAGTCCTGTAACCCCCATTTCAGGGGCAGAAAGAGTTCAGGAACAAAATTTGCACAAAGTTATTTCAAGGTATTCCCCCTCCCTGTATAAAAACATCACAGCTTTTTGGAATTTTGAAATCTTCTCTTCTCCATAACCAAATTCCTTCAGGGTGAAAGTCAGAGGCGTATTTTGGGGATTTACCATCGCAGTGAGGGGATGACAAGGAGCACACAGGCAGGATGGGAGAGACACAAAGCAGTGAAATTAGTGTCAAAATCTACAAAATTTGAAAGCCTCTACCAGCCCTAAAGCTGCTGACACATCCTGCTGATAACTTCAGGCCCTTATCAACCCTGCCTTTCTTTTCATATAGGGTTTATTAAAATATTTATCAGCATCTCAGTGCCATTTTTCAGGGATGAAGCTTATTGTCTATCTAGGTGGAAATCAGATTTGGGGTGGATGGGTGTGTGAAAGCAGACGCATTGTCTGACAATTTCTATGGATTTTTTTTTCCGAAGCCACTCCTTTTTATTTTAATAATTTGGGTGAAGACTTGTTCCCAGAAAGACGATATTTTCCTCATAGGCTGGGGATGTTATGTCTCTGCTCTATTTGTTGCACCGCAAGGGAAAACATGAATGTGCAAAAATAAACACATAAAATGGATTTTGAACGCACATTTTTTTGAGTGATTCAGAGTAATTGTAGTGCTTCAGATTTTTCAAGAGTGCTTTGGGTTTCTGGGCTTGTACAGTTCAGAGCAATTTAAAATTAATGGAGTACTTAAAGTTTTTAAGAGCACTTCAATTTGCAAGTGATCAGAGTTCAGGCATGCCAAGAATGAAGTAATGTAAAATAACTGGAAGTGTGTCTCAGTGTTTATTGTAACTCTGGCACAAATGGCACCGTGTCCATGGGCTGCCAGCACTTCCATTGTGTCCTGTGTGCCATGGAGTTTTATCTCTGTGACAATCACCACGTCAACAAAATACCACTGGCTGGTCATGGCTTCTCAAGAGACAATATCTATTCTTAAACAACCCAAAAGCTCCATCTGCTTTGGGCGTAATTTCTTTGTCAAAAGCTTCTTACCACTCATTTGAAAAACCCAGCTGAAAAATTCAGGGAATACTCAAGACCAGATTGAAATCTGCCGCTGCACTTGCTGCTGAATGGGTTTGCTGCACAACAGCCCTCATGTGCCCGCCCATGCTCACGACAGCTATTCACCTTTGCTTCCCTCTTTACACATTTGAGCTTTATTTCTAGTTCTCCGATGTCCCCCGAATGCTCTGCTATAGAAATACAGCAGGAA
>NW_010175723.1:19829-37659 GCF_000695765.1 Mesitornis unicolor
AATTGCATTTTCTCCTTTGCACAAGCATGTCTACGGTTATACCTAAAAACCATGTTGATAGACACGGCCAAAAAAAAACCTGTTTTACATGTAATAGTTAAAGTGAGAAAGAAGTGAAACAGCTAGATTTTACAAAACCAAACCAAAATTAAGTAACCATTTGAGATTTCCTGGAAAAATGTACTTGTAAAGACACCTTTTAATGCTGTGAGGGAGGTAGATACACTGCTATGAGAGCACTTCCACAAATTATTTCTAATGTAGCTCCTGAATGGACTAACAGGGCATTTCCTTGCATATCTGTTGTAACTTGTGACTAAGAAATTACCGCTCAGTTGTTCCATTCATCTGCAATAAATCTCATGACTGCAGAGGGAAAGATGCCATCCTGAAATTACAGCTTTTCTGTCAATGCGCTTGAACAGGTTACCCAGGGATTGTAATTTTTCATCTGAAAGCAGACATCAGAGTTCCTTTTTCAAAGCTCTATTTGAAGTAGTAAATGATGTGGAGAAAAGAGCTGACAGCAGAAAGGAAAATAACATTTGCACATCTTGTGCAGCAATTTGAGACAAGGCAGGTGCCAAAGGAAAAGCTGATCCACAGGGGGGTTTGCCAAACTGCAGGAGGGGAGTTACTTGGGCTTGAACCCCGATTTGACTCTATATTTTATTTCTCTCTATAGGTTCAAAGCTTTTGCTGTTTGTTATCTTTAAGCAGGCACTTAACAAATCTTGTCAAGAAGAGTTGATAAGCTAATTAGTCTCAGAAATAACTCAGACCACAGAAATTGCCCATGAACCTCAGCACAGAGAGTTCTTCTGCCCATGACTGTGGTTTCTGAACATCACAAGAAAGGAGGAGGAGGATGTGAGGAGGAGGATTTTCCTGCTAAGAGAGCACTGGAGAGGCAGAAGGGAGCAGCAGACCTGCCCAATCTTGGAAATGGGGAGGGGAAAAGGTGAAGTAAAGATAACTTCAGTGACAATATTTCTAAAGTTTCTCATCACCAAACCACATATTCTTAAGACAACAAAACAAAAACAAAAAGCATAGCAGAAAATGCAGATATAACCTGAAATGCAGACAAATACTAAAGGCCTTCCCCAGATCAATGCTATGGAGCTACCACCATGCCCTGCCTCTGAGAGGGAGCCTAATTTATAGGAAAGCAAATCACCTGAACTTTCCTGCATCACCTTATACAGCGAAGCAGGTGCAGATGGGAGCTTCCTTCACCAAGAGTTATTTCAAGACCTTCCAAAGACATCCTAACAGCTGGGTTAAAGCCAATGAATTCCCTTTTGAGTAGTGTGTACAACTTAACTGCACATGAATTACCATGGAGAAAAAGCAACCCGGTTGGAGCACAGCCTCCCACAAAGCAGCACCAGGAGCCCCTGCCATCAGGCCCTGCATGGTCCCAGACCCTGGTGGAGCACAAACCTGGCAGCTGTTATTCTTCAGGAGCAAGCCAAAACCACATCTCAAGAACCAGGAGGGTGACTATCTTGGTAGCTTGGCAAGGGAGCTCCTCCCTATGCAAGCCATGTTAGCACATGCAGCCCAGCACAGGGAGATGGAGAACATCAAGAAGGGAGTCTCAAGGGACAGTTTCCTCATGGCCACATAAGTGCTGTCTTCTTGTCACCCTCCTATAAGGGCCCAGCATGGTCAGCCACAGGAGAAGACCACTCCAACACCTATCTCTAGGAAACAGACTGTAAATGCAGTTACCTGATCTTTTAATGATTCCAACAGCCCAGTCCCACCCCTTGCTAATTTGCACCTGATTATCAAGCTATTTAAAGTTAATCACTCATTGCAAATCCCTGTGCTGTATCAGGTAGCGGCAATGTATGCCCAGTTAATTAGTAGTCTTCATAGCTGGATGATGTGTGCATGCTTGCAGGGAACATTGCTGTCTTCTGGAAGGGTATAATCAGGCCTGCTCATTTCCTGTGGTCTTGGGACATAGCTTGACATTCAGTAGTGCTGCTTTTAGACAGCTACAGGTAGCTGTAATGTAACTGATCTAACCTATGGCCTGGGTTGTGAAAACATTGGAGCCTTGATATTGGACCTAAAGATGTGAGATACAAAGGATATTAGCTGTGGCATGTGATACATAAGTCTACATACTTGATTTTAGGATATTTATAGTTAGATTATAGAAGGGAAAAAAAATGTGCCTGAAATGCAAATGGGCAGTTTGTGAGATTTTCTAAACTGCCTGCATATTTGGAAGGTGTCAGTGAGGACAACCCAAATGACTGCTTTGTGCATAGGTACAATTGGTACATATTACAGTTAAATACCTTTTGCTTCACAGAACTCTATGGAAAGCCTCTATAGGATAAACAATGCAATTATGTCTGAAAGAGGCAATCACATCTCCTGCAGAATAATTTACGAGGATGTTAACTCAATAAGCAAATCATAATTAATTAAGAAGCTTAATGTGTTGACTTTTTAATGTCTAATTAGGCCTCTATTTATATCAGTTACAGGTAAGAATCAAAGAAAAGGAGGCAGAATGCTTTTTAAAGACTTTTCTCTGTGTAAAAAAAATCCAACAAAACCAAACCATTTCCCATAGGAATGTGAGATGAAAGCTTAAATCATGGAAAGGATTAAAGAAGTGATGAGAGGGTGAAGCAAGAGCTTCATAAATAAAAATTTAAGCATATTTTATAATAAAATATCTTTATCATTCGCATATCCGAATGCAAACTTAGCTTTCCTATTGAAATAAAGTTCTTGACTCTCTTCCTTTCCAAACGCAAACATAAACCAATTTGGCTTTCAATTTAAAACAGTTCTTATATGACAGACTTGAGTTTTCTGCTCCTCAGGAATGTGCAAGAAGGCCATGTTAATCAGCCAGAAATGCTGCCACCTTCTTCCATCATAAATGGAATTATAGAGATGACCCTTCTTTTTATTTTTTAAAATGTTTTCCCAGTCTCCAGTGAATGTGGCCCTTTGGGGTTTTACCAGCATGATGTGTCCCCACCACATCCTGGAGCAGTTGGGCTGGCACTGCTGCTTTGCATGCCTGGTGGCATGCCCCATTGGTGGGGGATCTTGATAGCTAACCTGTTCTACAGAAAACCCACAAAATATGATGAGTAATTTACTTAACGCCTACTAAACAGTGATCTCTTCACCGGGTGTAATTTCCTGATTGCAGTCTGGTTTTATTTCAGTTTTACTTTATGGCCCACAGATTCATAAAGCCAGCTTGTCATTACAAAGCACAGAATATGAACTCTACATTTTCAGGGTTAAAAACATGTTACAAGTTGTACGAAGAGGCGTTAAGTTTTTTATGAAGACCAGGATTTTGTATCTATTTAATGAAGTACAACTTTAAAACAGGAAAAAGGAAGGAAGGGAGAAAAGAGGGAATATGTCAAGAAGGAAAGAAAAAACTTATTTTTTTAAAGAAATATGATATGATAAGAAATCATTATGTGATAAGGGGTTATTTCCTAGCCTGCTTGTTTTCCCCATCAGAGGCTGGTGTCAGATTTTCAGTCCTAAACATAGGCCAACCTTCCAGGCTGCCCATGGCAAGGGACAGGGAATGCAGACTGACCCCCACATCCTGGCTGTTGGTGTATTCCTGTAGGATTTGTGTCACAAGCACACTCTGATTCCCAAACCCTACTAGATTTAGCTGTGGCTGCTAGCCTGAAGCTATCTGACCTGCTTTCTCCGTTGGGTCTCCCCCTCTTTACCACTGCAGGCAGGACACGCAGAGTGTCTTCAGAATATGCAGCCCTGTCCATTGATTTATATCACCACTGGTTTAAATCTCTGTAATTTCTCTGAATATTATTAATTCTCCGCTTTCCCAAGGACAGAATTGCTCACTATAAATCAGAGGTCTTCTTCATAAATTCTTTTTGTCGCCTGTGGGAAGCACGGATTGAAGTTCCCTTTCGCAGACCTGGTAGGATGCCTGTTGTTGCTCAAGTTCTCCATGTACTCAGCATCGGTAAAAATGTCAGCAATACAAATACTTCCCAGAAAACCATAAGACACAGAGAACCTTCTACAGATTCGGCTCAAGTCTTTGCCTGCAGGAGCCTCACTGGCTTTCCCCATCCCCTGTTCAGTGGTGGAGGTGATTCAGAGCTACACAAATAATGCTGAGCACAAAACAAGAGAATGTGAATATTTTCATCATCACTCCCACCAAGATATTTTTCTGAGAATGAGTAAGTCTTCATCTATTAAAATACGTGTGTTTTATTAGTTCTAGTAAGAATGTATTAGACTGACAAGGATCTCGGAATTATTTGTCTTTTTTTAATACCCAGGCTGCTATTGCAATGAGAGCTCCAGAGCCAGGCGGGCCAGAAAGCATTGTGCTTCATCTGGTTAGGAAATTAAGTGATGGACGCAGGGTGCATTCAAATGAGGAGTGCTGCAGTATGGCTGGAGACCTGAGGGGAAGACTAGCTATAGCTCATACTCATTTCAAAGCTCCATCCAGCCACCAAAGCATGGAAAAGAGCTGCATTAAAGAAGGATCCCTGTAAAATTGTTGTCGGGCTCTGACAGCAGTAACAGAGCAACAGGAAAGGGTTAAGAGTAATGTCCTTTTAGATATCAAGGTTTGTTTATTGTGAGCGGTTTGTTGTGAAAATTTCATTTGCAGGAGTAGCCTTGGAGGGGAAATCAACTCTGCAGACATAAGGTGGCACAGCCTGAGGATTTTTGGAGAAGAAAGGGCCAAGCAGACTAGGGAGATGAGAAAATTCAGGATGTTCTGGGAAAGGCAGTTTTTCTCTCTGAAGAAAGTGGAAGTATAATAATAATAATATCAGTTACTTCCAGTAAAGTCACCTAAACAAAACATTTGATTTAATCAAAATGAAGGTATGAGAAGAATTTCGTTCACTGTTTTAAGTTTTTCCTTTGTTGATGACTCCTTAAGGGTACCTGCAAGCCAATCAAAACCGAGATTTTTCACTGCTGGCAAATGTGGCCAAACCACTCAGCAGCTTCTTTTCCTCACTGCTGAGAGGTATCTGTCATGCATATGAATCCTCTGTGTTTGAAGAAAGCTGGTTAGAATAAATGGAATTAATTATCAAGCAGAATGAACTGGAACAAAGATGATTAATTACATGAACCCAGAAACCTCGAGGAAAGAAAAAAGCCTATAAAACATGTGAAGGTGGCCAGATTTGTCAGTAGTGGTACAAGGGTTTGGAAGTCCCTGACAATAGCAGCGGTACAAAGAGAAGAGAAAAGGAACGTCTTTGCTCAGCCAAGCCTGCAAGCAACAAAAATCACTGAACGAGAAAGACAACCTGTGCTGCTGCAGCAGGGCCATTTCTAAAGAAAAGTTTCAGCAACGTCTGCCAATGTTTTGTGACGAGCAGACAGCTAATGAAGATCTCCTGTTAAAGAAGAGACTAATGTTGGATGAAGGCTGGCTCACTGGGTACGTTACTCACCCCGTAGCTCAAAGCTAAATCCTATTGCTGAGAGCAGAGCCAGGCAACGGACGCATGATATTGATGGTTATTAAAGCCCATCAATAGGCTGCAATATAGCTAACTATGAACTATGATATTTTTAAAAGTTTTTGAGTGTTAAACTCTGACAGTCTCTAAAATTGATTGATCATTCATAAACCAGCAGCTGGTTCGTTATAATCTATAAATTCACCTTTACTATTAAATGCAATGGCAACCGCTGCCACGGCACCTGAGCCACCACTGCGTACAAACACGCAGTCCCCTGCTCATCCTGCTCAGTCCCCCCACAGCCGTCCCCTTTGCTCTGTCTGGGTTGGTCTCTGATGAGGAAAAGGCAACTTCTGACCTGCACCAATCCTGCTGTGCCGAGAAACGCGCAGTCTGGTGCTCCTCCCTCCACCCAGGAGCAGATTCGCTGCTGTAGTGAGCAGGATTTTTCCCCATTGACTGAAGATGTATCACAGAATTTAGCTTGTTTTCCAAAAGCAATTCCACTAATTATTCATGTAGAGTGAAAACCAGAGGCCTTTTACAATTTTTAGTGCCTCTCTCTCGCTGGCAAATTGGTTACTGGTTCAGCCTCATTGAAATCCCCAGCCAAGGACAGCCAAATTACTTCTACAGCATGAAAAGCAGAAAACAAAAAGTCCCTGTTAATTTAATTGGGTCCTTTCAAGTGCTTCAGAGATTTTGTTAGCAGAGGTGCTAACATTATCATCTTGTGCTACTTAAAACCCAACACATTTCTCACTATGTTTTCAAACATAACACTTGATTTTATTTTTAAATATTGATGTGGCCTGTGAAAATTTCTTAGAAATCTTTTATGGAAAGGGCAATTCTGAGCAGTTCTGGTTTTAACTTTAAGGGACCTTTCAAGTACTGTGTGTGTTTTTCTCTTCTGGGAGAATGATAGGCAAACACTTTTCTTAATTAGCAAACGCTTATATAACTTGCCTAAATATAAAATTAGACTTTATTTTCAAGCTGCTGACCTACTAGATTTCTTTGTGTCATGTGGAGTTCTGGCACAATAGTGACTGTGAAAATACTGCTAAAATTGGAGCTGCAAAAACTGACTGCTTTATTTTTTGCTCTCTTATGTACACAACAGAAATGGAGGGTCTGGCAACACCGACAGCGCAGAGGAAAGCTGGAGTGGGATGTATCAAGTACAGAGCAGGAGGGGTTTGGCCTTCTCTAAAAAGACTGAAATCTGTCTCCCTTACAGCAAGGAGCTGTTTTGCACTGGCCTGTCTGGGCGGAGGATAAAGCCTCTCGAATTTTCAGCATAGCTGAGCATCTGCTACTTTTAACTCCAGTTCTCATTACTCCTGCAAGCACCGAGGGTGCATTAGTACACTGGATACTATTTGGGAGATTTTATTCAGCCAAACTCTAGCCAGACGCAGTATCTGCTTACTTCTGCAAGGCGGGTTAACCCCCATTGTACACCCTTTGGGAATATCCCATCTCAGTTCCACATCAGGTGCTCATCCCTGCAAGGGTCCTGGACCCCCAAGTACTGAATGTTGCAGATGTCCAGTCCAGGAGATCCAAAGCTGCAGCTCCCCAGACCCTGAATCAGAGCCCATGAAAACAGCAGTTTAACTGGGGTTTGCAGGAGGCCAAACTAACTGCAGTTCAAGCTTTTCTGTGAATAACTCACTGCCCTGTGAAGTGTGTGACTAGTCAATTCAATTTGATATCCCAGTCAAAGAAATCAAATGAAAGAAACCCAATACATATATTGCAATCTCATTTGGAACATGCTGTTATTTTAATTTGTCTTGTAACCTCAAGCACCGAGTAAAAATAATATACCTTCACTATTCCAACCGCCTTAAGGAAGGAAAGATGCTGGAACAAAATGTTTTCCACTTCAAAATTAACTGACAGATCTATTTATTCTTCCATGTATCGATCACGAAGAAGATACAGATATAGTACGAACAGCACACACATTCCTGAACATAAGCTGGAGATAACCAACCTTGCTAGAGTGTGCCTGAGTCTGCAATGGGCTGAAAGCAACGCTCCAGGAGCACAAGTGTGGATACAACACTGCCCTCTTCCAAAGGGGCGAAGATGCTGCCAGAGCCCAGCCACGCGCTTGTCTCACTGCCAGAAAAGCGCTCAAAAAAATACCATGTTGTGAAGACCTGTGTCATCTAACAGTGATCTTCCCCAGTGGCACCCCCAGGGCATGCAGCTGGGGCTGGGGGTGCAGGCTGGGAGACCCACGTCGCTTGTTCTCATAATTACATGGTGCTGGGTATTTGTTCTTCAAGGTTTTTTTAATTACAGCTTTTGAAAAATGCATAGGAGAACATGAAACCTCCTGTGAAACCATGGCTCGTGGAAATCCATAAGCTCTCTAAAAAGGTTATTCATACAGGGAATGAGATAGGCCAGTATCTGAATGTTGGAGGTTTTGCTTGCTTCAGTCATAAAAACAAGGAAACCGGAACATTTTGCTTGAACAGTGGTTTTGTTATAAAGTTGAGGGCTCTCACCTCATGTTCTGACCTGAAGATTTTCAAGCTTTTTTTAACCTTATACATCTGATGACTGCTCCCTTGAGTGCCAGACCATGGCCATCCAAAGAAACCAGCAAAGAGCACAAAAACAAACTCTGTCCATCTGGTAAGGAGGAGGGGAAAAGGAGGACAAATGACAGAGCTCAGTTCTGTCAATCTCCTCACAAGGAAATTTAATTTACTGGTCTAATATGTTTTGCTAGACCCAGCTTTCACTAAGGTTGAGTGACACTGTCAGGATCAGTTAGAGCAGTGAAGACCGGAAAATCGTTACAGTTGAGAGTTATCAGACACACATTTGTAAATTAAGACCAGGGAGCGTTTTCATCTTTTCCTCCTGCAAGCAGAACTTTCCTTAGTGTTGATGGGTTGTAATAAGGCCTTGGCATTTATCAAAATATCTCCCTGTCAACTTTTCCTGTAAGACAATTAAGAATATAGATATTTCTAAATTTATATAACATATAGACATACGAGGTAATAAGGAACTGTCTTTACAGTGCTGCCTTGATAGTTGACATCAGGATATATCAAAAGATAAAAGCCTTCCACATTAGAGAATAGTTAAGCCAGAAAGTTGTTGTTATAGACTATCTCCTTGATGAATTGACTTCCTAATTGTTTTTCTCTGGGATTTCCCTATTGTTGATATTTTTGTTGTATACCAAAAAAACCCTCAAACCAGTCAAGGTAAGTCTCATTTAGTGCAGCGTCTTGGGCTCTGCAGCAGATTTGGCTGAAACAGCACTAAGGAGGAAAGCCAAGAATCAATGATGGAGAGTTGATTGATCAACAACCCGTGTGTGATGGATTGCAGCTCAGTTGGCCGGGGGCAGGGGGGAATAGGGCTCTGAACAATTCAACCACGAATGGGCATCTTGGTGCTCCGTTTTGGCTGCTGAACTGGCCAAATGCTGGTGAACTCTTTCAAAGGAGCCTGGTCCCAGGGACAGTGTGTGGATGCCATTCAGCCACCCCTGGGCTAAGTGTCTGTGCAAAATGGGATACTTCTCCCTGTGGACCTTGGGTAGAGACTGCAGCAGACTGTTTTCATAGAATCACAGAATGTGTTGGGTTGAAAGGGACCTTTAAACTCATCCAGTCCAACCCCTGCAGTCAGCAGGGACATTGGTACCAGATCAGGTTGCTCAGAGCCCCATCAAGCCTGACCTTGAATATCTCCAGGGATGGGGCCTCCACCACCTCTCAGTGCAACCTGTGCCACTGATCTACAACCCTCATGGGGAAGAACTTTTTTCTAATATCCAACCTAAATCTACCCTTTTGTAGTTTAAAACCATTACCCCTCGTTCTGACACTACATGCCCTAGTGAACAGCTCTTCCCCAGATTTCTTATAGGCACCTTTCAGGTATTGGAATGTCGCTATAAGATCCCCCTGGAGCCTTCTCTTCTCCAGCCCAACTCTCTCAGCCTGTCTTTGTAGGAGAAGTGGTCCAGCCCTTGGATCATCTTTGTGGCCTCCTCTGGACCCACTCCAGCACTTCAATGTCCTTTTTGTGCTGGGGACTTCAAAGCTGGATGCAGCACTGCAGGTGGGGTCTGATCAGAGCAGAGCAGAGGGGCAGAATCCCCTCCCTGGCCCTGCTGGCCACACTCGTTGTGATGCAGCCCAGGATTGCGGTTTGCACAGGATGCAAATCCCTCCCATTTCCTTCTGATGGCCATGTCCTGGTCACCACGAGTAGACCTTGGGGCAGGACTTTCTCAGCTTCTCAATGAGACACTCGAAGGGAAAGCACAGGGCACGCACCATCTGAAAAACCTGCAGCTCACAGTCATTTCATGCTAGACCTTGCCTAGTCCTACCCCAGTTGCAAAAACACTGAAGTTCATGATACACAAAATAAGCACAACAATATCAATTACCATTAGAATGCTAATAAACACAGCAATAACAATAAATATTAATCCAGAGAAGTACCTAATAAATGACAGCATTGTGAAGATATCAGATAACCTAATGCACAACTAATGGCTTCTTGTGGTAACAAAGTTACAAATAAACTATAACCTATTAGAGTCCAATCTGTGCTGTCTCTAGAGCTGGAAGCTTTTGGAGCTGTGCTCCCTGGGGACAGTGGGGCCACCGAGGTCACTGCCTGGGCTACCCCAGCCTCAGGTCTAC
This sequence comes from Mesitornis unicolor, assembly GCF_000695765.1. Classification (NCBI taxonomy): domain Eukaryota; kingdom Metazoa; phylum Chordata; class Aves; order Mesitornithiformes; family Mesitornithidae; genus Mesitornis; species Mesitornis unicolor. The sequence goes on from NW_010175723.1 coordinate 30,016, forward strand.
CCCAAATCCCACACACAGGGACAGGTTCACTGTACCCAAGTTCTGACATTTTGCCATCCCAGATGCTTTTGGAAATTCACGGCAGTAAGCAGGTTCTGACCCATATTTTTTGGTGTGTTTCACATGAAATTGTATTGAACTGAATAAATGTATTATAAGCTAGTCACTGCATGTCTCTGGATGTGGCCCCAAACCCACTAAGCTGTATGTGGGCAAAGGCACAGGGCCACGCAGGGAAATATTCACGTTACAGCAGTTTTGTCATAGCTTCCAGAGCTGCAGGGTGGGTTGGGCCTTTTCCTTTTAAAGAGGTGGGTGCTACAGCAAAGGCTGAGATGAGGCGGGTGAACAGGCAGACTGGTAGAATATAGACCTCAGCTCTTCTGCATACCTAGAGCAAAACATCACTTGAAGTAATCAGTTGTTAAAGACAAAGCAGTAACAACAGCCTGATTCGTAGGCTTCCAGTTTGTAAATGTTTACATTGTAAATGAATAGCTGAAATGTGCTGTTTATCCCAGACATAAGCAATGCCTCAAAAAGTAAAAGCAAATGCGAATGATGCATTACAATACTTCTATTTCTTAATTTTCTCCAGCAGTTTTCGTTTTCTAATTTCAATCTGTTGAGAGTGCTTAGAATGCTGCTGCAAAAATGCTTCATTGGCTGCTCGAGATTGCTTTCTTGATGCAATATTGAAGTCCCTCCCCTGTTAGGGCTACTCAGGCAGTGATGTATTTGGGTATAGTTTGACAGATTTTTCTTTAAGGGCCTGGTTACAAATAAATGAACAATTTTAGACCTACATAATGAACTCTCTGTTCTTTAAGAGCTTTACATTATTTAAAGTCTTTCAGCCAGCTTAGGTCTGCAATTTTTTCCTTTGGATTCAGTGGTATCTGAAGATGGATGTAAAGGTTAAAATGCAAAATGTTAATCTGCTGAGCAGCTGGAAATTGCATGGACTGAAGATGACCAGCCTAAAAAAATTCCTATTGGAATTATCAGTCACTGGTTTTTTTTAATAGAGGTAATTTCAAGCATATTGTGGTGGTGCCAAGACGACACATTAGTGTGGCAGCCTGAAAAAAACAGCTACTGAACTTTGCATATGGCTGCAGATCCATCACGGCCCCGGCGTGGAGCCAGCCTCGCTGCTCTTCTCTCCATAAATTAAGGAGAGGTGTAAAACCTTACCATAGTTAATAGCTCTTCCCAGAGCACTTCCCACCCAACAGCCCTTATAGCCGATGTGAAGGAGATTTCCTAACAGCAGCTCCCCAGAGAAAATGGGAATGAAGAGTATAAAAACCCTCATGAAATCCATATGGGCACAGAGGGCTTCCCACAGTGCTGAAGTTGCAGGAATGGTGATGAAGGATACGCGTTATCCTATATTTCACCGTATGGCTTGGACTCCTTCCTCATTATTTTACTGGACAAAGCTTTGTGTTTAACACTACTCTGATTTAAAAAAACAGTAATTAGAGTCAATGAGACTGAAATAAGTCATGAAGTGTCTCAGTTTTAAGGTCAAATGGCACTGTCTTCTCCCTTCATTCACATCGCTTTGGTTATAAGACTAGAATTAAAGTTGGTATTTAATCCTAGCTTTTCCTTAGCTGGCCTAATCACACTGCTTGTTTTGGTGCAAGGACTGTGCAGTCACTTTCAAGGTGCATTGTAAAGCCATAAATAATGGTAATAATTGTGGTAATTGAGTGCAAGATTATTCTGCTGCTAACAAGGTATACTCAAATGGTTATCTTTTGGAAAAAAAACCACCAAAAGAAAACAAGGAAAGAAAGATTAATTGCTATATTTCCATCCCAAGCCTGGAGCAATGATTGATTAAACTGCAGGGAAGTCTAATTAATACACCAGCTTTCCTTGAACTCCCCAGTGACATGATGAAACATGGTTTTCTAGCTTTTCAAGGAGTAAAAAGAGAGCCCTTCAGAACTGATGGTGCTGAGTGAAGGGGACACCGCTGAATCATTGCCAGGGAGTGTCAGATAATCTTTCACAAACACGTCTGGCTGCGTTTCAGGTTCCCGGAGCTCCTGGAGCGAGTCCTAGCCGTGGTGCAGTGGTTGGAGAGCCCTTCGCGGTGCTGGTGCTGACAGGGACCCTGCCATCCCCATGAGTTATCTCCTCCCTTCAGCCTCGCTGGGACCACCAGCACCATCCTCCCTCTGCCGGAGGCACTCAGGGCCTCTCATTTACAGCAGGACAGATGGGTCCCTGTCTGTGTTCACACAGACCCCCTCAGCCCTCTGAAAATGGGAGGCAAATTGTCAATGATGAATAAAGGAATAAGTTCCCTGTAAAAAGCCGAGCTCTCCATGTAGCACCTCTCCAACCAGGCAGAGGGAGCCAAGTGCATGAGTTAGGGCTGTGGGGAGGGAATGGGACTCCTCCTACTTTGCTTCTTACCATCCTCATCCTAAAATTAATGGCAGAGCTCTGGAGAGGCTTGAGTACCTGTGGGTCAGTCAGCCATGGCATGTCATAGTGTGTGCCAGTGCTGCAGAATTTGGAGATTATTCCAGCCAATTTACTCACAAATTCTTCTTGAAATCCTCTTCTGGGACTGTAAATGTTAATGAGAGGCACATTTCCTACACTGGTTACTTTTCCTTTCTCTTGGAGTAGCCAAGCACCAAGCCAGAGGCTGAAAAGCTTGAAGGAGGATTATCTCATCTGTCTGAAGTATTTTCTCAAATCACAGGCCTGTAGGGCTGCCCCTGAAATCCCATACCCTGGTGGAAATCCAGTTCTCATCCATTTTTTTTGGCGTGTGCTCCGTGTCCCCTGGTCCTGAGAGCAAAGCGAAGTGGAAGAATTTCATAATGGACTGAAAGATGGATGTCTGCAAGATTTCAGACCACAGGCACAATCTGTGCTTCACCTTTGGGCCTGGTGGCTTCAGAGCTTTCCTCTCCCTGATCTTGCCTTGACCTGTAGTAAATGGAGGAAGCAATAAGACTGGCCTTATTTTTTGCAGAAGGCCATGACTAAAGATCTCCTGCTTACAGAGAGCTTGAGAAACTCAAATAACTTTTTCCATTCAGGGAACTGAAGGGAATTGAAAGTGTTTCTGTGCATGCAAATGCATAGTGACACCATTAATTATGATATCAAAAAAGAAGAAGCCAAAAGAATATATTTGCTGGTAATCCAATTATGCAAAAGAAATAATTGCCAGTCATTCTTATCTGCACTGTGAATATCACCAGCTAACAGACCTGAATATGACCCAAATTGTAGTGTAATGCATGGTCATTTAGACTAGGAGGTTCTGTTGTGCATGCGTGATTTTCCCTTCCACAGTATGGAGACAGACTTTGTTTGGGTTTTATTTCTTTTTTTAAGGAGATCTTCCCTAAGGATGCAGAATATCTGTTATACTCATAGGCTGACAGGATCAGAAGTCATTGTTTAGGATGAGAAGTAACTTACAGTTAGACATGGAGCTGGAGCTGTTGATAATGTAATTTCCTTAAAAGTAATTTGTACTTTTAACTATGTGAGAGACTTACTAAACGGCAAAAATACTTGTTTGCATTATAGAGTTGCATGGAGGAGTTAATCACATAAAGATATTTTCAAGCTGGATTTACTTTTCTTCTTATATTCTCATTAGCAGACTTATTTCTGACATCCATCAAGATTGCCACAGAGGTTCATTTCTAGTCTGATTCAGAGCCTGTTCGCTGAATCAGTGAGAAGACTCATTGATTTCAAGTAAGTTTAGGTCTCACTATTAATTTTATTGGCGCATGTGGCAATTTATTCTGACGTTTCTTCTGTTTATGCATTGCACTTCAAAGATTATTTCTTCCCGGATCATTCATTGTACTATATATCTAATGCCTGAAATGCCAAATGCCTTGGGATATACATGTCAGAACTACTTGCATTTTCTCAGTAGAAATTCTAGTGTTCTAGTTAGCTTTGGGCACAGGAATGGGTTGCCTTACTCAGTAGCATAAGCAGAGCTCACCCTCGTATGGGAAAAGATGGATTGAGCCCTGCGAGTGTTTTGACTGGGTGGGGAGACGCCAAACAAAATCACTTTAGATCACTGACTTTGAGCAATTTAACTGATCAAGTCCCAGTGATTTTGCACTGCGGAGGTGTTGCTTCAGTGTTGCAAGTGCTGTAGTTTTCAACTTTCTTCCTAATTACCCAAATCTTGTTTGAAAAGCAACATAAAACAGCAAGAAGAACCCTTTTCATTCAGCAGCTCAGAGCACTGCGCAGGGATTACTCTGAGCTCTACTATTAGGATGAAGCCGGGAAGGTTCTTTTTTTAAGAAGTAGGCAAAAGCATTTCCGACTGTCATAAGCCCAACTTCTCCTTTCATGTGACACATCTGGGTTACGGTGAGGCTCCCCGCGGCAGACGGCTGGCGGTGGTTGTGTAACGCTACAGTTCAACAGCCCAGCACCAAGGAGCAAAAGAAGGAAAATATACAGGAAAAAAAATGCACTCATTTAGCAATTAAAGAATAATGATGCAGGGGATAGGGAGGGTGAAGGATGTTTTTCAACCTGCAGTGGCTCTCATGATGAGAGGAAATGTCACTCGTCGCTGCTTTTCTGAGCTGAAATGTTATTTTTGGCAGGGCTGAGGCAGTCTCCATGGTGTGGGCTCCTGGGGCCGAGCCTACCAGCTCCACCGGAGGAGACGCACGGTGCTGTCAGGGGGCTGGCAGGGTTTGCTCAGAGCCGCAGCATCCTCTCTGCTACCCCAGTGCTCCTGTGGCCGGTGTGGAGGAAGCAGAAAACAAAGGCTGCCATCTCCTACCAGAGGATTTTCAAACTCAGACCAGCAGAACCAAAGGGGGAATAACTGCTGTTGCCTCCTCCTCTCCTCTGCAGCCTCAGGAGCACTGTTTCATTCTGACACATACATGCCCTTGAAAAAAATTCTGATCTTTCTTGGGCCACGTAAGAGTTTATATTTGGACAACATGAGCATTTATATTCACTCTACATTGGGCAATTCCCAGTTATCCAGACCTCTGCTCTCAGGCCAGGGTACCACAGCACATCACCGTAAAAAAACCACTATGGAAAACACAGTTTTTAACATTTTAAAATTAATACAAAATGAAATCATCAAGCAATAGCAACATGAACTGGGCATTCAAACAGGCATTCGTACCTCCCTTTGCATCTGATGTCCACCTTCCTCGTAGTGCTCTGCTCCGTATCTGTCACAGGTGCCATTGCAGGGGTGCAGGAAGCCAAGAAGGAAATTAAAGCACTCCTCCACCCTACCAACAAGACAGTGAACAGCAATGCACACTTATTGAGTGGTGTATGGGGTCACAAAATTTTGGACTAATGCAGTAGTAACTGGCAACTACAGCTTTCCTCCTCCTATAGTAAGCCACAGCCGCAATGATCATTATTCACTGCTCAGAAATGTCATCCCCTAATAACACATTCACTCTCTGTGCTCAGGTTCCTTTAATGCTTTTATCTTAGCGAAGAAAGAACATGAGTTACTTTTCATTTTAAATAGCCTCCTCTGGTAATGTTATTAAAATGCAAACTGAAGAATGACAAAGTGGACAAGCGCTAAATAAAATGGAAATGCCAGCTAGCTTGGAAGCGCTCATAGCTTTCAAGAAAGGCAGAATTAAACAGAAAAATATTCCTTGAAGTGGTTATGGTTTTGCAGAAAACAGAAAAATACATCCTCATTTCTGCAGTCTGTGTTCCCCCTTGTCCCATAACTTCCTTAACTTGAACATCAAATCTTTCCCTGTGAGGGTGTTTATAAACTCATGAGAAGGGAAGAACACTTCAGTCACCAAAGGCTGAGAATTGAAACTGCAGACATGGATTAGCACTTCTCTGTGAGATCCCTTCCAGCCTTCCTGCATAGCCTTGTATTGCCGTTGCTATTTTTAACCGATTCTTGAAGAATTGCCACCAAACGTCCTCTTTTGTGGCCATTAAGAATATCAATAAGAGCACTATCATTAGATAACCTTGTTGAAGGGCAGGTGACAAGCGACGTCACCGGAGCGTGGCACACGGTGACTGACTGCAAAGCAACCTCTACGGCACTTTTGGAGGGTGCGAGGCTCTGCCTCGTCTCTGCTGCAGTGGATTTGTCATCAGCAGAATCCAGAGGCTTTTCAGCAAAACGGGGAGGTTTTCCCTCTGGCTCCCAGTCCATGCCCCCAGCAACGGGGTTGCTCACATCGCTCGCTGCATCTGTATCAGCAGTAAATATTCAGTACTCCAAAAGAAACAGCCATACATGGCTGGGAACATGAAAACATTTACACTTCAGAGCTGGAAAAGCAATTTTAATGCTATAGGACGTCATCCATATGAATTTATTCATATTATGACTTTCCAGAGAGAGAAAATGCCTCTGAGCCTTCCCTGCTACTGAAAAACACTATACATAGTCTATAAGCACATAGAAAGTTGTTGGTTAGCTACTTCTCTTTATTTTCACAGATTTTACAAAGCAAGCAAAGTATTTGCTCTTTCAAATGCTATGGTGACACTTTTTGGGTGCCTTCTACCCAGAGCCATGATTTGTGCTTTGGAAAGGGGGAATCCTGCTTTAGGTAATCAGAAAGGGAGAGATTTGGAGATGTGCTCTGCCTGGCTGGAGCAAAGAGATGGTTATGGGTTTATAACAGGACAGTAAAAAAATAAGAGCACAAGAAAGATGCCAGATGGCTCTTAGGGTAGCCAGGGATAGGACGACCTCTCCAAACATGTTCTTCACAGCGCTTATCGACTGCAGTGAATTTCCCATACAGCTCCGGGGCTGCAGGTGCCATGTTTTGGATGACTTATTTTAATGCAAATTGATCATCGAAATGCTTTTTTGCAGTGTAAAAATTACAGCCAAGATTAAAGTGCCTTTTAATGATGACTGTTCTGGTTTACAACCCTGAGACAACCAGGAGCCTGAGCTTTGGAGAGCATGTCCAGGATCCACAGGAAATTCTCCGGTATGCTAGAAGAGATCCAGGACTGACAGACATCTCAGGGATAAGACCCTCTGCTCTATGAATCCTACTAATTTTGTGAGTCTGTGGCATCAGAAAGCACATGGCGATGCCTGTTGTTGGGAGAAATTCCTTAAAATCCATTTCCTTAAGCTTTTTTTTAATCTTACCAATATCTATTCATTAAAGGAAGTTATTTAAGAATGGGGGGTGAAGTGGTTTTTAAAAATCTCTTTTAATGAAAGTCCAAAAATGTTTAGATGCAGCCAGAAATGTTCACTTATCCAAAGCCTGATTTAGCTCAGGTGTCTGCTGTGTGTCCTGCATCTGCTGCAGTCCTTTGGGCTGAAACCTGTAATTTGTGCCCCATCTTACTCCATAAATCCAAATAGAAGTCACTTGAGTAATTCTGCTGAGCGCAGGAGGTTTAAAATGTCCAGCCTTTTATCTCCCCAAGGTGTCTGCTCCTTGAAGAAGACCAAGGAAAAGGATTATATGGGAATTCTGCCTGGCTGGGCACAGTCAGTGCAGACGAGACCCCCATGGGCCTTGTGCCTCCTTCTCCGGAGCATTAACCTTGTAGTTTTATAGTCCTCTCTCGTATTTTTTCCACCTTTGATCATTCCCGTAAGCATTAGCGAGTGCTGACAGC